>NW_026712434.1:0-90508 GCF_030504385.1 Musca domestica
GGATTTTTTAAAGAATATTTTTCAAGGACCTTCCAAGCCACAAACGTGGATTTTTTAAAGAATATTTTTCAAGGACCTTCCAAGCCACAAACGTGGATTTTTTAAAGAATATTTTTCAAGGACCTTCCAAGCCACAAACGTGGATTTTTTAAAGAATATTTTTCAAGGACCTTCCAAGCCACAAACGTGGATTTTTTTAAGACTATTTTCAAGGACCTTCCAAGCCACAAACGGATTTTTAAGCACTATTTTTCAAGGACCTCCAAGCCACAAACGTGGATTTTTTAATGAATATTTTTCACGGACCTTCCAAGCCACAAAAGTAGATTTTTTTAAAGAGTCACAAGAAACCAAATCACAAGCGGGAAGTTTTAAAAAATTTATTTCAGGGACATTCGAAGCCACAAACCTCGATTTTTTCAAGAATTATTTTCAAGGACTTTCCAAACCAATAACGTGCATTTTTTAAAAATTATTTTTCAAGGACTTCTAAAATCGCAAAATGGGAGGTCTTAAAGAATTATTTTCAGGGACATTCAGATTCTCAAAAGTGGATTTTTTAAAGAATAATTTTTAATGAATTTTCTAAAACAAAAACGTGGATTTTTTAAAGAACAATTTTCAATGAATTTTCTAAAACAAAAACGTGGATTTTTTAAAAAATAATCTTCAATGAATTTTCTAAAACAAAAACGTGGATTTTTTAAAGAATAATTATCAATGAATTTTCTAAAACAAAAACGTGGATTTTTTAAAGAATAATTATCAATGAATTTTCTAAAACAAGAACGTGGGTTTTTTAAAAAATATTTTTCAAGGACCTTCAAAATCACAAACGTGGATTTTAAAGAATATGTTTAAGGGACATTCAGGGCCACAAACATCGAATTTTTAAAGAATATTTTTCAGAGACCTTTCAAGCATCAAACGTGGATTATTTAAATAATCTTTTCAAAGGACCTTTCAAGCATCAAACGTAAATTTTTTAAATTATTTTGAGGTCGTTTCAATCTGCAAACGGGGATTTTTAATGAGTATTTTTCAAGGACCTTTCCGGCTCCAAGAGTGCATTTTTATACCCTACAACACTATGTGTTGGGGGTATTATAAGTTTGATTGGGCCAAAAATTATGTAACACCTCGAAATACTGGTTTCCCACATAGGAAAGTATATATGGATCTTCCTAGCTCGCCGAGCTGAGTCGATCTAGCTATGTATGTCCGTCCGTCCGTCTGTCCGTCCGTCCGTCTGTCCGTCTGTCCATGTTAATTTGTAATCACTCTACAGGTCGTAATTATGGCCCGATCTTCACGAAATTTAGCATGTAGGTGGGACTTGGACTAGAATAGAACCCTATTTCTTTTGGAGATGATCGCCAAATGTTTAGGGGTTGAAATGGACCAAATACTGGAAAAAATTCGGATTTTGCATAGCTATTGCAGGTCGCAATTATAGACCAATCGACGCGAAATTTCGCGTGTAGATAGAGTTTAGGACGGGGAAGAAGCCTACTAATTTGGGTGGTCATCGGATAATATTTAGCGGGTAAAATAGACCATATCTTTTGTGTTGAAAAAAATCAAAATTTTTCATTAAACCGTGAATATTTTAAATCCCGGCGAAATCACAAAGCCTTCACAAGGTTACTTCTGACCTTTACATTGATGTTATTATCCAACAAATCGGATATATAGCAAAATATGTGCAATATATATGTCTATCAAAGAAGATATGCTTGAAAGATCTCTTATATGTGGAGAACGGTTGAACTGATTTCGACAGTTCTCATTAATTCAGAATGGCCTCTTGGCAGGAAAGAAAAAACGTCTAAAAAAATTGCATAAAAATATCTCTCAAAGATGAAAATATTGATTTTGTAAAATTTTCTCATAATTTTTCCATTTTGTCATATTTTTGGCATATTTTCATTTTGAATTAAACATTTGGTAATATTTCTACAGCTAACAAAACTAAGTAGTTAGGATATCAGGATATCATATACAGATCGCATTTATGGCCCGATCCTTACGAAATTTTGCATGGGGATAAGATGAGGGTCAGAATAGAAGCCTACTCTTTTTGGAGATGATCGCCATATATTTAGGGGTTGAAATGGACCAAAAAACTGCAAAATTGTCGCCCGATCCTCACGCACATTTAAATGGGGGTTACCGCACATTGCAAAAGCCAAGCAGTTTCGGATGGCCATCCAAAAATATTCAATGTGTGAAATAGTTTGCCAACTTTTGTAGACAAAATACGAAAATGTCCATTCCAGTGACTTTTTGGAGAATTCACAAATACAGGAAAGACACACTTCCGACTATTTCGTTAACGCTGATTTCGTTGAAGAATATAGTCAAATGTCTGTATCTCATATAGATGCGTTTCAGTCAAAAACCAATAATAAATGTTAATCTTTTGCCACTTCTGAGAGGTTATAGGTCTATGGGAAATATTGGTTCCAGATCTAGGAAGACCATTTACGTGCAATATCTACCAATAAATTGGAAATGAGCAAATTAGTTTAAGTTGCTAGTATTCGAAAATTAGAGAACGGAATCTGATGGTTTTCTTTTATTATTTGTCACAATATCTTGTGGAATTCTTTCGAGTATCTCGCATATATAAACTGTATCGTTTATTATAGTGTTGTAGGGTATTCAACGGTCGGCCCCGCTCGACTGTAGCCTTTGTTTACTTGTTAAACAATATTTTTCAAGAACCTTCCAAGCTGACAATAGGATTTTTGAAGAATATTTTTCAGGGACTTTCCAAGCCCCAAAAGTGGATTTTTTAAATAATATTTTCCAACGATTTTTAAATATTTTAAGGAATATTTTTCAAGGATCTTTTACATAATATTTTTCAAGGGCCTGCCAAGCCACAAACGAGGATTTTTTTTCAAGAACCATTAGACTAAAAAAGTGAGTATAATTAAAATATTTTTCAAGGCCCATTAGACAAAAAATGTGGATATATCATGTGCCTTTTAACCAAAGAATCAAAATTATATTTTTGAGAAACATTGAACCAAAAATATCGATTAAAAGGATCAAGGACCTTCATTGGCAGAAACTGGTATTTTGAACGAGTATTTTTAAGGCAAAAACGAATATTTTTGAAGCATGGGTCAGGAAGCTCCAAAAATTAACTTGGTGTTTCCTAAAGAATTCAAAGCCGGAATGGGGATTAAAAAAAATTGCAATAACAATTTTTTAAGGACTTCCGGGTTTTTGAGGAATATTATTCAAAAACTTTTCAGGATCAAAATGTAAAGTTTTTAATGACTATTTTTAAGGACTACTCACGCATTTTTGAGAAGTATTTTTATGGACCCTTCAGGATTATAATGGGTACTTTTTAATGAGTATTCTTTTAAGGACCATCGTGGAAATGTGTTAAGGCGGGACAGCATTTTGCATAATAATATAACCTTGAGTTTATAAATTATATTTCAAAGAAAAAAACTAATCAAGGACTGTTTAAGAAATTTTTTTTGAGGACCTTTCAATCTATTAACGCGGATTTTTCGGCATCATTGAATATTTTGAAGTGTTTTTTTTTTTTTTTTTTTTTTTTTTTTTTTTTGTCAACGAAGACCACTGTTCATCTGTCGCTCCAACCACTGTCACAAAAAATAACATCAAATTTGCGTTCCACGACGAGAATGAAGAATGAATGAATTTGATATAAAATAATATGGAAAGTAGTTGGAAAAAAGGCAAAATTGTATTGAAACTAAAATACAAAGATATACAATGCCATTATGCACAAAAATATCAAAAGAATGAACAAGAAATGGAAAAAACACTTGCTCGTTCGCACTCACCAACACACATACCCAGCCACACACACAAAGAAATCGCTGCTATAAAAATATTGAAAAATAATATAAAGTGTACAAAAGAAAAATGCCCGAATAACGACAACACTTTTTTCAGTCTTACGTTTTTAGAGTGAGGAGAGCGGGGCGCTGGGTGAAAAAAAGGTTGAAGTAGCATAAAACAACAATAACAATTCATATGGTATAGCCACCGACCCATGGAGCCCCCTGGGGGGTTATTCGAACGATACAGGGTCCCATCATAAACTTCACTACAACAGATGATGACATGAAACACTGAAGCGGCAAACTGGAATTTGAAGACTGAAGACGGAGAGAAAGAGGAGTGTCGTGCCAATGGATGGATGGCTGGATGGATGCTGTTATAGCGGTGAATATTTGTAACTGCAAAGTGCCTCCTGATAAAGTTCTGAGGTCTTTGTGGAAGATTGTTTTTCTTTTGATTTTCAAAAGAAAGACACATAGTGAAAACCTTTCCTTGTTACATTAAAGTGTGATGAAATGAAATTGAATTGAAGTGATCGAACATAATGTGGTCTAACGTACCCACTGAGTGCCCATATGAAAGGGGGTGCATGTGTGTGTGAATGAATTTATGAATGGTGCCTTGGAAACAATGATGTGAGTGTGTGTGGGTGAGGGCTTCAACTACACTCGTTCATGTCATGAATAATTTTAAATATCTTTTGTTGCACATTTTTCAACGACATTTAATGGCAGAATCGGTAATGGGAGTATGGGAGGCATATTGAGAAAAATATAGAATTAAAGCGACATATAAGGACCCTAAATGGCTTTAAATCCCCAAAATTATAAGCTGGAAGGTCCTTGAAAAAATTTATTTCAAAAATCCAAAATTATGAGCTGGAAGGTCCTTGAAAGAAATTATTTAAAAAATCCAAGTTTGAAGTCTGAAAGGTCCTTGAAAAAATTTTATTTAAAAAATCCAAAAGTATGAGCTGTAAGGTCCTTCAAAGAAATTATTTAAAAAATCCACGTTTGAAGCCTGAAAGGTCCTTGAAAGAAATTATTTAAAAAATCACGTTTAAAGCCTGAAAGGTCCTTGAAATAAATTATTTAAAAAATCTACGCTTGAAGCCTGAAAGGTCCTTGAAAAAAAATTATTAAAAAAATCCACGTTGGAAGCCTGAAAGGTCGTTGAAAGAAATTTTTTAAAAAAAGCCACGTTTGAAGCCTGAAAGGTCCTCGAAAGAAATTATTTAAAAAATCACGTTTAAAGCCTGAAAGGTCCTTGAAAGAAATTATTTAAAAAATCTACGCTTGAAGCCTGAAAGGTCCTTTAAAAAAATTTTTTAAAAAATCCACGTTTGAAGCCTGAAAGGTCCTTGAAAGAAATTATTTTAAAAATCCACGTTTATTGTTGGAAAGGTCCTTGAAGGAAATAATTAAAAAAAAACACATTTGAAGTCTAAAAGGTCCTTGAAATAAATTATTTAAAAAATCAACGTTTGAAGCCTGAAAGATCCTTGAAAGAACTTATTTAAAAAATCCACGTTTGAGGCCTGAAAGATCCTTGAAAGAAATGATTTAAAAAAATCCACGTTTGAAAGCTGAAAGGTCCTCGAAAAAAAAATATTTAAAAAATCCACGTTTATGGCTTGGAAGATCCTTGAAAAAAATTATTTAAAAAATCCACGTTTATGGCTTGGAAGATCCTTGAAAAAAATTATTTAAAAAATCCACGTTTATGGCTTGGAAGATCCTTGAAAAAAATATTGAAATAATCCACGTTTATGGCTTAGAAGGTCCTTAAAAAAAATTATTTAAAAAATCCACGTTTATGGTTTGGAAGACCCTTGAAAAAAAATATTTAAACAATCCACGTTTATGGCTTAGAAGGTCCTTGAAAAAATTTTTTTAAAAAATCCACGTTTATGGCTTGGAAGGTCCTTGAAAAAATTGATTTAAAAAATCCACGATTGAGGCTTGAAAGATCCTTGAAAAATTTGATTTAAAAAATCCACGTTTATGCCTTGGATGGTCCTTGAAAAAATTGATTTAAAAAATCCACGTTTGAGGCTTGAAAGATCCTTGAAAAAATTGATTTAAAAAATCCACGATTGAGGCTTGAAAGATCCTTGAAAAAATTGATTTAAAAAATCCACGTTTGAGGCTTGAAAGATCCTTGAAAAAATTGATTTAAAAAATCCACGATTGAGGCTTGAAAGATCCTTGAAAAATTTGATTTAAAAAATCCACGTTTGAGGCTTGAAAGATCCTTGAAAAATTTGATTTAAAAATCCACGTTTATGCCTTGGATGGTCCTTGAAAGAAATTATTTAAAAAATCCACGTTTGAAGCCCAAAAGGTCCTTAAAAGAAATTATTTAAAAAATCCACGTTTGAAGCCTGAAAGGTCCTTAAAAGAAATTATTTAAAAAATCCACGTTTGAAGCCTGAAAGGTCCTTGAAAGAAATTATTTAAAAAATCCACGTTTGAAACCTGAAAGGTCCTTGAAAGAAATTATTGAAAAAATCCACGTTTATTGCTCTAAAGGTCCTTGAAAGAAATTATTTAAAAAAATCCAAGTTTGAAGCCTGAAACGACCTTGATTTAAAAAATCCACGTCTAGTGCTCTAAAGGTCTTTGAAAAAATTTATTTAAAAAATTCAAGTTTGAAGCCTGAAAGTTCCTTGAAAGTAATTATTTAAAAAAATCCACGTTTGGGACTTGGATGGTCCTTGAAAGAAATTATTAAAAAAATCCACATTTGAAGCTTGAGAGGTCCTTAAAAAAATATTTAAAAAAATTACGTTTGAGGCCCGAAAGGTACTTAAAAGAAATCATTAAAAAAATGTACGTTTAAGGCTTGAAAGGTGCTTGAAAATATTATTTTTGAAAACAATTTATTTAAAAAATCCTTCAATGATAAAAATCTTCCAAAAGATATTTTTAAAAATTCAATTTTATAGATACTTTAATAAACTCTTACCTTTTCCATGTAGGGTATCTCCTGCAACGAAAAAAGAGAGATAAAAAGACACTTTTTTGAATAAAAGTCTATAAAGGCAATAATGCATAAAAAATTTATGTACAAACATGAAGGGCTATTGCCTCACACTCACACACGCCCGCAAATGTGTATTAACGTTACAGAAGCTCCTTCGAAGAACCCCCAGAACATCCTTCATACACTCCACGCATTAACTTCATGACATAAAACTCATATTGATGATGACGATAATGATGGCAATGAAGATGATGTGAATTGAAGGAGCACTACTCATACACAGCCGTACAACACTTCCTTGAATTCGCTGCGATGAGTTATTGAAAATATCGAAAATAGCAACAACATCAACGACAAAAATGTACTTCGAAACCATTTTCCATCATAACAATGGCGGTGCAAGGCAGCCTGCAAAAAAAAAAACAAACACGAAGTGACAAAAAGGCTCTGCTAGGAAATTGCAAAGGACCTCAGGAACATCAAGAGATGTCAATGTATTTGTAATGGTGCTGATGGTGTTTCGTGGAAAAGAATATTGGCAATACAAACTGTCATAGCCGAAACATAAAAGTGTTCGAAATTGTTCCAATAACAAAGAAGGAGGCAAAGAAAAGAAGTAGACACGGAACCGTTAACATGTACCTATTGTCCTTTCGGCTTTTTTTTTTCTTTTTCCCAGCTATGGTTAATGTACATTGTCAATATTTGCGATGGGGGATGTGGGCAAGGAGTGAGAGCAGGAGTGAGTGATAAAGGCCGATAGTTTGTGAAAGTAGTCGATAGAAAATAGTCTTTATTGCGGTTGCATGTTCTCTGCATATTAAATCAAACTTGAAAAGCGGATCTAAACGAAACGAATTGCCAAAGGGACATTTAAGCTATCCTAGCAACAACAATAACCACTAAAATAGCAAATATCGACTCTATTGATTTGACAGTGGGCCAGTAAGGACACAAGGATCTTTCAGGCCATAAATGTGGTTTTTTTAAATAATTTTTTTAAGGACCTACCACGAAGTAAATGTTTAGTTTTTAAATAATTTTTTCAAGGATAGTCCAAGCCATAAACGTGGATTTTTAAATTAATTTTTTTAAGGACCTTCTGTGCCATAAACGTGAATTATTTAAAAAAATTAAGTACCTTCCAAGCCATAAACGTGGGTTTTTAAATTAATTTTTTTCAAGGACCTTTTATGCCATAAATGTGAATTATTTAAAAAAATTAAGGAACTTCCAAGCCATAAACGTGAATTATTCAAAAAAATTAAGGACCTTTCAAATAAATTTTTTCAAGGACCTTCCAAGCCATAAACATAAACTTTTTAAAACACGATCCAAGCAATAAGCGTGGGTTCTTTAAATAATTTTTTTCAAGGACCTTCCTTACGTATAAGCGTAGATTTTTTTTAAAAAATATTTTCGTAGGAACTTCCAAGTGAATTTTTAAAATTATGTTTTCAAGGACCTTCCAAGCCAAAAATCGGGAACTTTACATAGTATTTTTCAAGGTCCTTCGAAGCCAAAAACCAGGGATTATAAGGATTATTTTTCAAGGTCCGTCGATGCCACAAACGTAGATTTTTATATACATTTTTTCAAAGACCTTCCAAGCCAAAAGCATGGATACTTTAAACAAACAGTTTCAAGGACTATCCAAGCCATAAATGTGGATAATTTAAATACATTTTTTCAAGGACCTATCAAGCCATAAACGTGGATTTTTAATTTTTTTTTTTTTTCAAGGACCGTCTATGCCATAAACGTGTATTTTAAAATTATTTTTTTTAAGGACCTCCTATGTCATAAACGTGGATTTTTAAATTATTTTTTTTTTCAAGGACCTCCTATGCCATAAACGTGAATTATTCAAAAAAATTGAGGACCTTCCAAGCAATAAACGTGGATTTTTAATTTTTTTTTTTTTTAAGGACCTCCTATGCCCTAAACGTGAATTATTTAAAAAAAATAAGGACCTTCCAAGTCATAAACGTGGATTTTTTAAATAATTTTTTTCAAGGATCTTCCAAACCATAAACGCAGATTTTTAAAATAATTTTTTCAAAAACCTTCCAAGCCATGGATTTTTTAAATAATTTTTTTCAAGGACCTACCGAACCATAAACACGGATTTTTAAACAATTTTTTCAAAGCCATGGATTTTTTAAATTAAATTTCTTCAAGGACCTTCCAAGCCATCTGTCTGGATTTTTTAAATAAATTTCTTCAAGGACCTTCCAAGCCATAAATTTGGATGTTTTAAATATTTTTCCATTAAGAAATCCACGTTTATTACTTGAATGGTCCTTGAAAATAATCTTTAAAACTCCTGTTTTGGCTGGAAGGTCCTTTAAGAAATCCACGTTTGAAAACTGAAATTCCTTGCAAAAAATTGTTCATGTAATCCACGTTTGAAGATTGAAAAGACCTTGAAAAAATTGTTTGGGAAATCTATGTTTGAAGATTGAAAGTTCCCTGACAACAATTTATTCAAAAAATTACCGTTTATAGCTTGGAAGGTCCTTGAAAAAAGTTATTTATAAAATCTACGTTGATATCTTGGAAGGTCCTCGAAAAACTTTAAATTTAAATAATTAAGGTTGATGTCTCGAAAGGTCCTTTTAAAATATGCACGTTTAAGGCTCTTTGATTCCTTTAAAAAAAAACTTTTAAAAATCCAATCTGAGAATCCTTTAAAAATCCACGGGTAAGGTTCTTGGAAGGTCCTTAAAAAATTCTTTAAAAAAATCCACGTTTCTCATGGAATCCTTTTAAAAATATTGTTTTAAAAAATTCCACCTTTAAGGCTCTTGGAATCCTTTAAAAAATTCTTTTAAAAAAATCCACGTTTCTCTTGGAATCCTTTTAAAAATATTGTTTTAAAAAAATCCACCTTTAAGGCTCTTGGAATCCTTTTAAAATTCTTTTAAAAAATCCAGGTTTAAGGTTCTTGAAATCTTTTAAAAAAAATTCCTTTAAAAAATCCACGTTGAAGGCTCTTGGAATCCTTTAAAAAATTCTTTTAAAAAAATCCATGTTTAATACTATTGGAATCCTTTGAAAAATTCTTTTAAAAAATCCACGTTTAAGGCTCTTGGAATCCTTTAAAAAATTATTTTAAAAATCCATATTTAAGCCTGTTAGAATCCTTTAAAAAATTCTTTTAAAAAATCCACGTTTAAGACTCTTGGAATCCTTTAAAAAAAATTCTTTTAACAAATCCACGCTTAAGGTTATTAGAATCCTTTAAAAAATTCTTTTAAAAAATCCCTGTTTAAGGCTCTTGGAATCCTTTAAAAATGTCTTTTAAAAATCCACGTTTAAGGCTCTGGGAATCCTTTTAAAAATATTGTTTTAAAAAAATCCACCTTTAAGGCTCTGGGAATCCTTTAAAAAAATCTTTTAAAAAATCCACGTTTAAGGCTCTGGGAATCCTTTAAAAAAAAATTCTTTTAACAAATCCACGCTTAAGGTTATTAGAATCCTTTAAAAAAATCTTTTAAAAAAGTCCCTGTTTAAGGCTCTTGGAATCCTTTAAAAAATTCTTTTAAAAAATCCACGTTTAAGGCTCTTGGAATCCTTAAAAAATTATTTTCAACAATCCACGTTTAAGGCTCTGGGAATCCTTTAAAAACTTATTTTAAAAAATCCACGTTTAAGGCTCTGGGAATGCTTTAAAAAATTATTTTAAAAAATCCATATTTAAGCCTGTTAGAATCCTTTTAAAATTCTTTTAAAAAATCCACGTTTAAGGCTGTTGGAATCCTTTTAAAATTCTTTAAAAAAATCCACGTTTAAGGCTGTTGGAATCCTTTTAAAATTCTTTTAAAAAATCCACGTTTAAGGCTGTTGGAATCCTTTTAAAATTCTTTTAAAAAATCCACGTTTAAGGCTGTTGGAATCCTTTTAAAATTCTTTAAAAAAATCCACGTTTAAGGCTGTTGGAATCCTTTTAAAATTCTTTTAAAAACTCCACGTTTAAGGCTGTTGGAATCCTTTTAAAATTCTTTTAAAAAATCCACGATTAAGGCTGTTGGAATCCTTTTAAAATTCTTTTAAAAACTCCACGTTTAAGGCTGTTGGAATCCTTTTAAAATTCTTTTAAAAAATCCACGTTTAAGGCTGTTGGAATCCTTTTAAAATTCTTTTAAAAACTCCACGTTTAAGGCTGTTGGAATCCTTTTAAAATTCTTTTAAAAAATCCACGTTTAAGGCTGTTGGAATCCTTTTAAAATTCTTTTAGAAAATCCACGTTTAAGGCTGTTGGAATCCTTTTAAAATTCTTTTAAAAAATCCACGTTTAAGGCTGTTGGAATCCTTTTAAAATTCTTTTAAAAAATCCACGTTTAAGGCTGTTGGAATCCTTTTAAAATTCTTTTAAAAAATCCACGTTTAAGGCTGTTGGAATCCTTTTAAAATTCTTTTAAAAAATCCACGTTAAAGGCTGTTGGAATCCTTTTAAAATTCTTTTAAAAAATCCACGTTTAAGGCTGTTGGAATCCTTTTAAAATTCTTTTAAAAAATCCACGTTTAAGGCTGTTGGAATCCTTTTAAAATTCTTTTAAAAAATCCCTGTTTAAGGCTCTTGGAATCCTTTAAAAATGTCTTTTAAAAATCCACGTTTAAGGCTCTGGGAATCCTTTTAAAAATATTGTTTTAAAAAAATCCACCTTTAAGGCTCTGGGAATCCTTTAAAAAAATCTTTTAAAAAATCCACGTTTAAGGCTCTGGGAATCCTTTAAAAAAAATTCTTTTAACAAATCCACGCTTAAGGTTATTAGAATCCTTTAAAAAAATCTTTTAAAAAAGTCCCTGTTTAAGGCTCTTGGAATCCTTTAAAAAATTCTTTTAAAAAATCCACGTTTAAGGCTCTTGGAATCCTTAAAAAATTATTTTCAACAATCCACGTTTAAGGCTCTGGGAATCCTTTAAAAACTTATTTTAAAAAATCCACGTTTAAGGCTCTGGGAATGCTTTAAAAAATTATTTTAAAAAATCCATATTTAAGCCTGTTAGAATCCTTTTAAAATTCTTTTAAAAAATCCACGTTTAAGGCTGTTGGAATCCTTTTAAAATTCTTTAAAAAAATCCACGTTTAAGGCTGTTGGAATCCTTTTAAAATTCTTTTAAAAAATCCACGTTTAAGGCTGTTGGAATCCTTTTAAAATTCTTTTAAAAAATCCACGTTTAAGGCTGTTGGAATCCTTTTAAAATTCTTTAAAAAAATCCACGTTTAAGGCTGTTGGAATCCTTTTAAAATTCTTTTAAAAACTCCACGTTTAAGGCTGTTGGAATCCTTTTAAAATTCTTTTAAAAAATCCACGTTTAAGGCTGTTGGAATCCTTTTAAAATTCTTTTAAAAACTCCACGTTTAAGGCTGTTGGAATCCTTTTAAAATTCTTTTAAAAACTCCACGTTTAAGGCTGTTGGAATCCTTTTAAAATTCTTTTAAAAACTCCACGTTTAAGGCTGTTGGAATCCTTTTAAAATTCTTTTAAAAAATCCACGTTTAAGGCTGTTGGAATCCTTTTAAAATTCTTTTAGAAAATCCACGTTTAAGGCTGTTGGAATCCTTTTAAAATTCTTTTAAAAAATCCACGTTTAAGGCTGTTGGAATCCTTTTAAAATTCTTTTAAAAAATCCACGTTTAAGGCTGTTGGAATCCTTTTAAAATTCTTTTAAAAAATCCACGTTTAAGGCTGTTGGAATCCTTTTAAAATTCTTTTAAAAAATCCACGTTAAAGGCTGTTGGAATCCTTTTAAAATTCTTTTAAAAAATCCACGTTTAAGGCTGTTGGAATCCTTTTAAAATTCTTTTAAAAAATCCACGTTTAAGGCTGTTGGAATCCTTTTAAAATTCTTTTAAAAAATCCACGTTTAAGGCTGTTGGAATCCTTTTAAAATTCTTTTAAAAAATCCACGTTTAAGGCTGTTGGAATCCTTTTAAAATTCTTTTAAAAAATCCACGTTTAAGGCTGTTGGAATCCTTTTAAAATTCTTTTAAAAAATCCACGTTTAAGGCTGTTGGAATCCTTTTAAAATTCTTTTAAAAAATCCACGTTTAAGGCTGTTGGAATCCTTTTAAAATTCTTTTAAAAAATCCACGTTTAAGGCTGTTGGAATCCTTTTAAAATTCTTTTAAAAAATCCACGTTTAAGGCTGTTGGAATCCTTTTAAAATTCTTTTAAAAAATCCACGTTTAAGGCTGTTGGAATCCTTTTAAAATTCTTTTAAAAAATCCACGTTTAAGGTTGTTGGAATCCTTTTAAAATTCTTTTAAAAAATCCACGTTTAAGGCTGTTGGAATCCTTTTAAAATTATTTTAAAAAATCCACGTTTAAGGCTGTTGGAATCCTTTTAAAATTCTTTTAAAAAATCCACGTTTAAGGTTGTTGGAATCCTTTTAAAATTCTTTTAAAAAATCCACGTTTAAGGCTGTTGGAATCCTTTTAAAATTCTTTTAAAAAATCCACGTTTAAGGCTGTTGGAATCCTTTTAAAATCCTTTTGAAAAATCCACGTTTAAGGCTGTTGGAATCCTTTTAAAATTCTTTTAAAAAATCCACGTTTAAGGCTGTTGGAATCCTTTTAAAATTCTTTTAAAAAATCCACGTTTAAGGCTGTTGGAATCCTTTTAAAATTCTTTAAAAAAATCCACGTTTAAGGCTGTTGGAATCCTTTTAAAATTCTTTTAAAAAATCCACGTTTAAGGCTGTTGGAATCCTTTTAAAATTCTTTTAAAAAATCCACGTTTAAGGCTGTTGGAATCCTTTTAAAATTCTTTTAAAAAATCCACGTTTAAGGCTGTTGGAATCCTTTTAAAATTCTTTTAAAAAATCCACGTTTAAGGCTGTTGGAATCCTTTTAAAATTCTTTTAAAAACTCCACGTTTAAGGCTGTTGGAATCCTTTTAAAATTCTTTTAAAAAATCCACGTTTAAGGCTGTTGGAATCCTTTTAAAATTCTTTTAAAAAATCCACGTTTAAGGCTGTTGGAATCCTTTTAAAATTCTTTTAAAAATCCACGTTTAAGGCTGTTGGAATCCTTTTAAAATTCTTTTAAAAAATCCACGTTTAAGGCTGTTGGAATCCTTTTAAAATTCTTTTAAAAAATCCAAGTTTAAGGCTGTTGGAATCCTTTTAAAATTCTTTTAAAAAATCCACGTTTAAGGCTGTTGGAATCCTTTTAAAATTCTTTTAAAAAATCCACGTTTAAGGCTGTTGGAATCCTTTTAAAATTCTTTTAAAAAATCCACGTTTAAGGCTGTTGGAATCCTCTTAAAATTCTTTTAAAAAATCCACGTTTAAGGCTGTTGGAATCCTTTTAAAATCCTTTTGAAAAATCCACGTTTAAGGCTGTTGGAATCCTTTTAAAATTCTTTTAAAAAATCCACGTTTAAGGCTGTTGGAATCCTTTTAAAATTCTTTTAAAAAATCCACGTTTAAGGCTGTTGGAATCCTTTTAAAAAATCCACGTTTAAGGCTGTTGGAATCCTTTTAAAATTCTTTTAAAAAATCCACGTTTAAGGCTGTTGGAATCCTTTTAAAATTCTTTTAAAAAATCCACGTTTAAGGCTGTTGGAATCCTTTTAAAAAATCCACGTTTAAGGCTGTTGGAATCCTTTTAAAATTCTTTTAAAAAATCCACGTTTAAGGCTGTTGGAATCCTTTTAAAATTCTTTTAAAAAATCCACGTTTAAGGCTGTTGGAATCCTTTTAAAATTCTTTTAAAAAATCCACGTTTAAGGCTGTTGGAATCCTTTTAAAATTCTTTTAAAAAATCCACGTTTAAGGCTGTTGGAATCCTTTTAAAATTCTTTTAAAAAATCCACGTTTAAGGCTGTTGGAATCCTTTTAAAATTCTTTTAAAAAATCCACGTTTAAGGCTGTTGGAATCCTTTTAAAATTCTTTTAAAAAATCCACGTTTAAGGCTGTTGGAATCCTTTTAAAATTCTTTAAAAAAATCCACGTTTAAGGCTGTTGGAATCCTTTTAAAATTCTTTTAAAAAATCCACGTTTAAGGCTGTTGGAATCCTTTTAAAATTCTTTAAAAAAATCCACGTTTAAGGCTGTTGGAATCCTTTTAAAATTCTTTTAAAAAATCCACGTTTAAGGCTGTTGGAATCCTTTTAAAATTCTTTTAAAAAATCCACGTTTAAGGCTGTTGGAATCCTTTTAAAATTCTTTTAAAAAATCCACGTTTAAGGCTGTTGGTATCCTTTAAAAATTCTTTTAAAAAATCCACGTTTAAGGCTCTGGGAATCCTTTAAAAAATTCTTTTAAAAAATCCTTTAAAAAATTATTTTAAAAATTCTTTTAAAAATTTTTTTTAAAAATCCACGTTTAAGACTATTGGAATCCTTTAAAAAATTCTTTTAAAAAATCCACGTTTAAGGCTCTGGGAATCCTTTAAAAAATTCTTTTAAAAAATCCACGTTTAAGGCTCTGGGAATCCTTTAAAAAATTCTTTTAAAAAATCCACGTTTAAGGCTCTGGGAATCCTTTAAAAAACTTCTTTTAAAAAATCCACGTTTAAGGCTCTGGGAATCCTTTAAAAAACTTCTTTTAAAAAATCCACGTTTAAGGCTCTGGGAATCCTTTAAAAAATTCATTTAAAAATCCACGTTTAAGACTATTGAAATCCTTTAAAAAATTCTTTTAAAAATCCACGTTTAAGACTATTGAAATCCTTTAAAAAATTCTTTTAAAAATCCTCGTTTAAGACTATTGGAATCCTTTAAAAAATTCTTTTAAAAATTCACGTTTAAGACTATTGAAATCCTTTAACAAATTCTTTTAAAAATCCACGTTTAAGACTATTGAAATCCTTTAAAAAATTCTTTTAAAAATCCTCGTTTAAGACTATTGGAATCCTTTAAAAAATTCTTTTAAAAATTCACGTTTAAGACTATTGAAATCCTTTAACAAATTCTTTTAAAAATCCACGTTTAAGACTATTGGAATCCTTTAAAAAAATTCTTTTAAAAAATCCACGTTTAAGGCTCTGGGTATCCTTTAAAAAATTCTTTTAAAAAATCCACGTTTAAGACTATTGGAATCCTTTAAAAAAATTCTTTTAAAAAATCCACGTTTAAGGCTCTGGGTATCCTTTAAAAAATTCTTTTAAAAAATCCACGTTCAAGGCTCTGGGAATCCTTTAAAAAAGTCTTTTAAAAAATCCACGTTTAAGGCTCTGGGAATCCTTTAAAAAATTCTTTTAAAAAATCCACGTTTAAGACTCTTGGAATCCTTTAAAAAATCCACGTTTAAGCCTATTGGAATCCTTTGAAGAATTCTTAAAAAAATTCACGTTTAAGCCTATTGGAATCCTTTGAAGAATTCTTAAAAAAATTCACGTTTAAGGCTCTTGGAATCCTTTAAAAAATTCTTTTAAAAAATCTACGTTTAAGGCTCTTGGAATTTTTTTCAAAATTCTTTTAAAAAATCCACGTTTAAGGCTCTGGGAAACCTTTAAAAAAATTCTTTTAAAAAATCCACGTTTAAGGCTCTTGGAATTTTTTTCAAAATCCATTTAAAAAATCCACGTTTAAGGCCCTGAGAATCCTTGAAAAAAATTCTTTTAAAAAATCCACGTTTAAGGCTCTGAGAATCCTTGAAAAAAATTCTTTTAAAAAATCCACGTTTAAGGCTCTGAGAATCCTTGAAAAAAATTCTTTTAAAAAATCCACGTTTAAGGCTCTTGGAATCCTTTAAAAAAAATTCTTTTATAAAATCCACGTTTAAGGCTCTGGGAATCCTTTTAAAAAATTCTTTTAAAAAATCCACGTTTAAGACTCTTGGAATCCTTTAAAAAAATCTTTTTAAAAATCCACGTTTAAGGCTCTGGGAATCCATTTAAAAAATTCTTTTAAAAAATCCACGTTTAAGGCTCTGGGAATCCTTTAAAAAACTTCTTTTAAAAAATCCACGTTTAAGGCTCTGGGAATCCTTTAAAAAACTTCTTTTAAAAAATCCACGTTTAAGGCTCTGGGAATCGTTTTAAAAAATTCTTTTAAAAAATCCACGTTTAAGGCTATTGAAATCCTTTAAAAAATTCTTTTAAAAAATCCACGTTTAAGACTCTTGGAATCCTTTAAAAAAATTCTTTTAAAAATCCTCGTTTAAGACTATTGGAATCCTTTAAAAAATTCTTTTAAAAATTCACGTTTAAGACTATTGAAATCCTTTAACAAATTCTTTTAAAAATCCACGTTTAAGACTATTGGAATCCTTTAAAAAAATTCTTTTAAAAAATCCACGTTTAAGGCTCTGGGTATCCTTTAAAAAATTCTTTTAAAAAATCCACGTTTAAGACTATTGGAATCCTTTAAAAAAATTCTTTTAAAAAATCCACGTTTAAGGCTCTGGGTATCCTTTAAAAAATTCTTTTAAAAAATCCACGTTCAAGGCTCTGGGAATCCTTTAAAAAAGTCTTTTAAAAAATCCACGTTTAAGGCTCTGGGAATCCTTTAAAAAATTCTTTTAAAAAATCCACGTTTAAGACTCTTGGAATCCTTTAAAAAATCCACGTTTAAGCCTATTGGAATCCTTTGAAGAATTCTTAAAAAAATTCACGTTTAAGCCTATTGGAATCCTTTGAAGAATTCTTAAAAAAATTCACGTTTAAGGCTCTTGGAATCCTTTAAAAAATTCTTTTAAAAAATCTACGTTTAAGGCTCTTGGAATTTTTTTCAAAATTCTTTTAAAAAATCCACGTTTAAGGCTCTGGGAAACCTTTAAAAAAATTCTTTTAAAAAATCCACGTTTAAGGCTCTTGGAATTTTTTTCAAAATCCATTTAAAAAATCCACGTTTAAGGCCCTGAGAATCCTTGAAAAAAATTCTTTTAAAAAATCCACGTTTAAGGCTCTGAGAATCCTTGAAAAAAATTCTTTTAAAAAATCCACGTTTAAGGCTCTGAGAATCCTTGAAAAAAATTCTTTTAAAAAATCCACGTTTAAGGCTCTTGGAATCCTTTAAAAAAAATTCTTTTATAAAATCCACGTTTAAGGCTCTGGGAATCCTTTTAAAAAATTCTTTTAAAAAATCCACGTTTAAGACTCTTGGAATCCTTTAAAAAAATCTTTTTAAAAATCCACGTTTAAGGCTCTGGGAATCCATTTAAAAAATTCTTTTAAAAAATCCACGTTTAAGGCTCTTGGAATCCTTCTAAAAAAATTCTTTTAAAAAATCCACTTTTAAGGCTCTGGGAATCGTTTTAAAAAATTCTTTTAAAAAATCCACGTTTAAGGCTCTGGGAATCGTTTTAAAAAATTCTTTTAAAAAATCCACGTTTAAGGCTCTGGGAATCCTTTTAAAAAATTCTTTTAAAAAATCCACGTTTAAGACTCTTGGAATCCTTTAAAAAAATCTTTTTAAAAATCCACGTTTAAGGCTCTGGGAATCCATTTAAAAAATTCTTTTAAAAAATCCACGTTTAAGGCTCTTGGAATCCTTCTAAAAAAATTCTTTTAAAAAATCCACTTTTAAGGCTCTGGGAATCGTTTTAAAAAATTCTTTTAAAAAATCCACGTTTAAGGCTCTGGGAATCGTTTTAAAAAATTCTTTTAAAAAATCCACGTTTAAGGCTCTGGGAATCCTTTTAAAAAATTCTTTTAAAAAATCCACGTTTAAGACTCTTGGAATCCTTTAAAAAAATCTTTTTAAAAATCCACGTTTAAGGCTCTTGGAATCCTTTAAAAAATCCACGTTTAAGGCTCTGGGAATCCTTTTAAAAATTCCACGTTTAAGGCTCTGGGAATCCTTTTAAAAAATCCACGTTTAACGCTCTGGGAATCCTTTAAAACAAAATTCTTTTAAAAAAGCCACGTTTAAGGCTCTGGGAATCCTTTTAAAAAATCCACGTTTAAGGCTCTTTGAATCCGTTAAAAAATTCTTTTAAAAAATTCACGTTTAAGGCTGTTGGAATCCTTTAAAAAATTCTTTTAAAAAATCCACGTTTAAGGCTGTTGGAATCCTTTAAAAAATCCACGTTTAAGGCTCAGGGAATCCTTTAAAAAACTTCTTTTAAAAAATCCACGTTTAAGGCTCTGGGAATCCTTTAAAAAATTCTTTTAAAAAATCAACGTTTGAGGCTCTGGGAATCCTTTAAAAAATCCACGTTTAAGGCTCTGGGAATCCTTTACAAAATTATTTTAAAAATCCACATGTGTCCTTTAAAGATATTATTTTAAGGACCCATGTTTGAAGCTCTGTTAGTCCTGTCATTGTGCGTATGATATTGCCTTCAGAAAATATCATAAAATTATAAATTCTATTAACTTTCAAGCTTTATGTGGCCATGATGCCTTTGACCATCCATCCATCCATCGACCAGGAGTCACTGCACAGAAAGAGAAATTATAATCCGATTTGGCTCCAACTAATCCTAATACTTGCATCAGTTCTAGGTCAGGTACAAAAAGGGTCTATATAGAGGGTGAGATAAGAAAACTGCAACAAAGTCAAACGCCATAATCTTTACACATTTTTTAAATTCTATTGAATGAAAGCAAAAAAAATCGGAAATAACATCAAATTTTAGAATATGTTCAGATTTGTTCGAATTTGTCAACTTTGGCACGAATTATGGCCTTCAAACGGCCAATAAAACCGTCACACGCTGTCCGAATGTTGCTCTGCGGTATTTTCGACCATTCCCGGCGAAGCGCTTGCTTGAGGTGATCGACACTTTGGTATATTTTAGTGCCAACCTTGCTTTCCAAAATAATCCAGACACAATTGTCCAACGAATGGTATCCGGAGATTTTGCTGGCCATTGTGCGCTGGAAATGAAGCAAGGAACCTCATTTTGTAATCATTCATGAGTGTCGCGTGCTGAGTGCGATGGTGCTGAGTCCTGTTGGAATGTCCAAGGTCTGCGGCCAAAATGTTTGGGTGTCCAAGGCTTTAATACACCCTCCAGAATATTTTCGCCATTTATTCTGATGCCACGGTCGATTAATACGATCGGAGAGCAACCATTGGCTGTTATGGCGGCCCACACTATCACTATGGCCGGTGCTTGAGTCTTTTAAAAAATCCTTTAAAAAATCTTTTAAAAATTTCTTTTAAAAATTCACGTTTAAGACTATTGGAATCCTTTAAAAAATTCTTTTAAAAAATCCACGTTTAAGGCTCTGGGAATCCTTTAAAAAACTTCTTTTAAAAAATCCACGTTTAAGGCTCTGGGAATCCTTTAAAAAATTCTTTTAAAAAATCCTTTAAAAAATTATTTTAAAAAATCTTTTAAAATTTTTTTTTAAAAATCCACGTTTAAGACTATTGGAATCCTTTAAAAATTCTTTTAAAAAATCCACGTTTAAGGCTCTGGGAATCCTTTAAAAAACTTCTTTTAAAAAATCCACGTTTAAGGCTCTGGGAATCCTTTAAAAAATTCATTTAAAAATCCACGTTTAAGACTATTGAAATCCTTTAAAAAATTCTTTTAAAAATCCACGTTTAAGACTATTGAAATCCTTTAAAAATTCTTTTAAAAATCCTCGTTTAAGACTATTGGAATCCTTTAAAAAATTCTTTTAAAAATTCACGTTTAAGACTATTGAAATCCTTTAACAAATTCTTTTAAAAATCCACGTTTAAGACTATTGGAATCCTTTAAAAAAATTCTTTTAAAAAATCCACGTTTAAGGCTCTGGGTATCCTTTAAAAAATTCTTTTAAAAAATCCACGTTCAAGGCTCTGGGAATCCTTTAAAAAAGTCTTTTAAAAATCCACGTTTAAGACTATTGGAATCCTTTAAAAAAATTCTTTTAAAAAATCCACGTTTAAGGCTCTGGGTATCCTTTAAAAAATTCTTTTAAAAAATCCACGTTCAAGGCTCTGGGAATCCTTTAAAAAAGTCTTTTAAAAAATCCACGTTTAAGGCTCTGGGAATCCTTTAAAAAATTCTTTTAAAAAATCCACGTTTAAGACTCTTGGAATCCTTTAAAAAATCCACGTTTAAGCCTATTGGAATCCTTTGAAGAATTCTTAAAAAAATTCACGTTTAAGCCTATTGGAATCCTTTGAAGAATTCTTAAAAAAATTCACGTTTAAGGCTCTTGGAATCCTTTAAAAAATTCTTTTAAAAAATCTACGTTTAAGGCTCTTGGAATTTTTTTCAAAATTCTTTTAAAAAATCCACGTTTAAGGCTCTGGGAAACCTTTAAAATAATTCTTTTAAAAAATCCACGTTTAAGGCTCTGGGAAACCTTTAAAAAAATTCTTTTAAAAAATTCACGTTTAAGGCTCTTGGAATTTTTTTCAAAATCCATTTAAAAAATCCACGTTTAAGGCTCTGAGAATCCCTGAAAAAAATCCTTTTAAAAAATCCACGTTTAAGGCTCTGGGAATCCTTTTAAAAAATTCTTTTAAAAAATCCACGTTTAAGGCTCTGGGAATCCTTTTAAAAAATTCTTTTAAAAAATCCACGTTTAAGGCTCTTGGAATCCTTTAAAAAAAATTCTTTTATAAAATCCACGTTTAAGGCTCTGGGAATCCTTTTAAAAAATTCTTTTAAAAAATCCACGTTTAAGACTCTTGGAATCCTTTAAAAAAATCTTTTTAAAAATCCACGTTTAAGGCTCTGGGAATCCATTTAAAAAATTCTTTTAAAAAATCCACGTTTAAGGCTCTGGGAATCCTTCTAAAAAAATTCTTTTAAAAAATCCACTTTTAAGGCTCTGGGAATCGTTTTAAAAAATTCTTTTAAAAAATCCACGTTTAAGGCTCTGGGAATCGTTTTAAAAAATTCTTTTAAAAAATCCACGTTTAAGGCTCTGGGAATCGTTTTAAAAAATTCTTTTAAAAAATCCACATTTAAGCCTATTAGAATCCTTTAAAAAGTTCTTTTAAAAAATCCACATTTAAGGCTCTGGGAATTCTTTAAAAAATTCTTTTAAAAAATCCACATTTAAGGCTCTGGGAATCCTTTAAAAAATTCTTTTAGAAAATCCACGTTTAAGGCCCTGGGAATCCTTTTTAAAAAATTCTTTTAAAAAATCCAGTTTAAGGCTCTTGGAATCCTTTGAAAAATCCATTTAAAAAATCCACGTTTAAGGCTCTTGGAATCCTTTAAAAAATTCTTTTAAAAAATCCACGTTTAAGGCTCTTGGAATCCTTTAAAAAATTCTTTTTAAAAATCCACGTTTAAGGCTCTTGGAATCCTTTAACAAAAATTCTTTTTAAAAATCCACGTTTAAGGCTCTTGTAATCCTTTAACAAAAATTCTTTTTAAAAATCCACGTTTAAGGCTCTGGGAATCCTTTAAAAAACTTCTTTTAAAAAATCCACGTTTAAGGCTCTGGGAATCCTTTAAAAAAAATTCTTTTAAAAAATCCACGTTTAAGGCTCTGGGAATCCTTTAAAAAATTCTTTTAAAAATCCACGTTTAAGGCTCTGGGAATCCTTTAAAAAATTCTTTTAAAAAATCCACGTTTAAGGCTCTGGGAATCCTTTAAAAAATTCTTTTAAAAATCCACGTTTAAAGCTCTTGGAGTCCTTTAAGAATTATTTTACAAAATCCACGTTTAAAGGCTCTTGGAGTCCTTTAAAAAACATTCTTTTAAAAAAATCTACGATTTATCCTCTTGAAGTCCTTTAAGAAATTATTTAAAAAACCGATGTTTTAAGCTCATAAAGTCCTTTAAAATTCTTTTAAAAAATCCACATTTAAGGCTCATGAAGTCCTTTAAAAAAATTATTTTATGAATTTAAGGCTCTTGGAATCCTCTAAAAATTTGTTTTAAAAAAACCCACTTTACATCCATATCTATCTTATTCCTGTCATTGTGCGTATGATATTGCCTTCAGAAAATATCATAAAATTATAAATTCTATTAACTTTCAAGCTTTATGTGGCCATGATGCCTTTGTCCATCCATCGACCAGGAAACACTAGTCACTCCATCATATGTGTCTAACCAAGCATCAAACCAATCAAACAACCTCAGCATACATGGCTGAAGGGGGTTTTGCCTTTGAAAACTGTGTTGGTCCTTTATTAAGTTATACATTGTGAAAGCGTCCAAAGGTCCTTTGTGCCACAGGACCCCAAGACCCTATCCTAGGTAGCATTAGTTTATTTACTTATTGTCATACAGACATTTTATCGTATCTATAATGACCTGTTTCACCACAAGTCTGGTCGGTGGGTGTAGGTGTGTGTGTGTAGCTATGTGTGTGTGTGACCAGTTGTCTGAATTACACCTTGTGGTGAATATTCTGCTTATTGTGTGTTCAATGGATGCATTAATGCTACTAAAGTCCTTTTTATTGTTATGGTAATGGTGCTACTTCCGTTTTGCTATGTGTTACTCTTTTTTTCGCACACAAGCACACATATCACATTACTGTCATATATTTGTTTATGTGTGTGTGTGTGAGAGGGAGAGGGAAAGGGGTCTTATGTATGATTTCGACTTTTATGCGGTGCCAGGACAACATATGAAACACGAACCATTAGAAAGAAGACATTGAGGTAAATAAAATCAAACACCATTTTTTTTAAAACGAGGGTGGTATGGAATTTTCCCATTTTTTTATACCCTCAGTCATATGGCTAGAGAGGGTATATATCATTTGATATGACGACAACGTCGAATTTAAGGTTTAGTTCCTAGGTCTCTTTGGACCAAATCTGTTTCAGAACATTTGTAGTCGATCTAGCGATGTCCGTCCGAGTGGCTGGCTGGTGCGCACGATAACTCTAAAAGGGATTATCCGATTTGGTCCAAACTTGGCATATTGTAATATTATTATCAAACTTAGATCGACTTCAGATATTGGCAATATCAGTCCACTCCTTCTAGTACCTCCCACGCAAAAGTTCGATAATTCCAAAAAATATTTTACTGCACAGAAAGAGAAATGATAATCCGATTTGGCTCCAACTTTGCAAATTCTAATACCTGCACCGATTCTAGGTCAGGTGCAGAAATGGTCCATATACAGGGCGAGATAAGAAAACTGCAACAAAGTCAAACGCCATAATTTTTACATATTTTTTAAATTCTATTGAATGAAAGCAAAAAAAATGTCGGAAATAGCATCAAATTTTAGAATAAGTTTAGATTTGTTCGAATTTGTCAACTTTGGCACGAATAATGGCCCTCAAACGGCCAATGAAACCGCCACATGCTGCCCGAATGTTGCTCTGCGTTATTTTCGACCATTCCCGGCGAAGCGCTTGCTTGAGGTGATCGACACTTTGGTATTTTTAAGTGCCAACCTTGCTTTCCAAAATACTCCAGACACAATAGTCCTAGTCCTGGTATCAGGAGATTTTGGTGGTCATAGTCAACTTTGGAGCGAATTATGGCCTTCAAACGGCCAATAAAACCGTCACACGCTACCCGAATTTTGCTCTGCGGTATTTTGGCCCATTCCCGGCGAACCGCTTGCTTAAGGTGATCGACAATTTGGTATTTTTTAGTGCCAAATCTGGCTTTCCATGAAGCGAGGAACCTCATTTCGTAACACTTCTTGGCTGGCGCGTGCTGTGTGCGATGCGAGTGCTGTGGGAATGTCCAAGGTCTGCGGCCAAAATGCTTGCGTGCCCAAGGCTTTAAGACACCCTCCAGAATATTTTCGCGATAATATTCGGCATTTATTCTGATGCCACGGTCGATTAATACGAGCGGAGAGCGACAATCGCTTGTTATGGCGACCTACACTATCACCATGGCCGGCGTTTGAGTTCTGGTGGCCAACCGAAGGTGCACATTTTCAGCTGACCTCTGTGGCAAGAAAAGAGGAACATTTTGTTTGTTTACAAACTGCTGGCCACCGAATGTTTTCTCATCGGAGAGACGGAGAAAACCATATTCGGCAGTTCACCACTTTCGGCCAAGCGAAGAAACTCTTTAGCTCTCTTGAGTCTATTTTCTTTCTGTTGCGGTGTTAGTTCTTGCACTTTTCGGAATTTCAATGGCTTTACCCCGAGCTCATTTTTTAATATTTGCCGAATGGAATATTGCGATATGTTGAGCTCACGAGCCATTTTTCGGCCCATGACGCGGGTTTCGATCGCTTCGCTTCTTTACTTTTCGTAAAATTTCTGCTGATGTTGCTGTTTTCCTCCGTCCATTTCCACTTCCTTGACGTCGGGCTACGCTACCAGTATTGCGATGGTACGAGACACAAATGATCTATTTACATTTAAATGCTGGAGTGCTCTAACGATAGCCACTTGTAGTTCTCCAGACAAATATAAAGAAATCACACTATCATGCTTGAATTCCATCCGGAATAACTTTTTTCCGGAAAATCTCACCAAATTGCTTTTGTTCGCTTGTAAACAATATAATGAGCTGTCACCGTAATAATTTTAGCAGCTTTCGGACGAGTGGCTTAGAAATGACAGCAGTCTTTTTTTCAGTTTTTTGCAGTTTTTTCATCTCACCCTGAACTTCAAAATATTTCTATCAACTCAAAGTCTGGTGTAAAGATGGAACTTATCGGCCCACTCCATCAGGAATCTTTACCACATAGGCCCATGAAGTTCATAAAACACGAAATTAATATCCGATTCCATTCAGACTTAGCTCATAGTAGAGGTCGGTCTACCCCTTCTGGTACCTCTCCCACAAAGGGTCAAAATTTTTAATAACCAAGGCGATCATAAAATCCGAAATAAGCATCCAATTCTCTTCATATTCCACACATCCCATTATCTGCTATGAAGACTCCATCCATCAAGTACCTCCCCCCACAAGAGGTCAACACTTTGAATAGCCATGAAGCTCATAATAGGCGAAATTAATATCCGATTCCATTCAGACTTGGTTAATCTCAATATTTCTATTAACACAAGATCTGTTATAAAAATGGTAGAGATAGGACTATCCTTCTGACACCTCCCCCACAAAGGGTCAAAATTTGCGTAACCAAAGCGATTATAAAATCCGAAATAAGCTTTCGGTTCTCTTCATATTTCACATGTCCCATTATTTCTACCAACACAAGATCTGCTGTGAAGTTGGTATATATCGGTCCACTCATTCTGGTACGTCCCCCACTTAAAATAAATATGGAATTTATGATTTCGCATCTGTATCTGGTACCTCACGCATATTTTAAGGTTTTCCAAAAATTATTACATATCTCATGGCAGGCACGTCGCAAAATTTATATCATAGAGGGTCACCAATTTTAGTAACCATAACAGAAGTCAAAATACATTTAAATCATCGAACATTGGCTGAGGGTATACATCTGTCGCTAAAACCATTTAAATCATACCTAATAAAATTTAACCATCCTCTTCATACCCACCTAACTTCTATGGAGCGTGTGTGAGTGACAAGAGTCATGTCCTCAACATCTTGCATGGCCATTTCGTCAATGCACTCATATTGTTGTTCTTGTTGCTGTTGTAATGTAATTTCGCATAAATTTTGTGGTAACATATAAACCGGGTACAACCATCATAAATGTTACCACCTCCCCCACACAGACGGTCCCAGCATTACTGTACCTTTTACAACATTGGTCCTTTCGCTCTGCTTTTTGTAGTTTTTATTTACCGTTTGTGTGTTTTTCTTCCCCTCAATGACTGGTATTGACTTCCGATATTGTAGTAAAATGTACAGTTATTGTTATTACCACCGACAAGTCATTCGGCTGGCGGAGTGATGGCAGAAAGAGAAAATACTCATAGTTACCACTTTTTTTACAACATATTTATTGGACTGACTTTTATGGCCAAGAGTCGATTGAGTACCAGAAAAGATGTTTGGAATTAATTGTGATGACATATTGGAAATTGGAAAGAAAGTATTTAGAAAAAAAAAATAAATTTTGTTTTAAAAATTAAATTCATGAAAAAACCCATCTCTTGATATTTTGGTTTTTTGAAAAAAAAAAAACTCCTTTGGATTTACACTCTATAAAAATATATATTTTTAATATTTCAAATTTTGTTATCAAAATAATGTCCCCAAATCTATTTTCCCTTTCTCAAATTTGATGCCAAAAAATTACGACTCCTTAAATCTTTTAAAAAGTTCATGTCATTGGGAAAATATTTAAAAACAAAAGATCATACTTAAATAAATCTATAAGTCCTTGAGAAAGTATTTCTCAAAATTCTGTTTTTTTTTTTTTTAAATGTTTTTTGCAAATCCAATTCTCTAAATTTCAAATATTAAAAAAAAATCTCATTCTTAATTATATCTATTGAATATGTCCTTGAAAAATATTTTTTAAAATTCTGTTCTTTTAATAAATATATTTGAAAATCCAATTCCCTCAAAAATATCTTCAAAAATTCTCATTCTTAAATAAATTAAAAACAAGTTAAAAAGCAGTAAGTTCGGCCGGGCCGAACTTTCAATACCCTCCACCAATTGGAACAAATTTAGAAATTTCGAAACTTGAAATAAACGGTGAATAATGTAGCTAAAATCATCAAAATATCATATATAGGGAGGTACCGTTATATCGGAGCTGTGCGATGACCTGGACCAGCATAGACAATTCTCTGTCATAGGCTGTAGCATTCATTACGAACTTAAAATACGACATTTCAAACAATTTCGGTAGGTATTGTACCTAAACTCGCCAAAATACCAAATATTGGGAGGTACCGTTATATGGGGGCTATGCGAAGACGTGGACCTGCACAGACAATTTTCTGTCATAGGCTGTAGTATCCATTACGAACTTCAAATACCTAATACAATTCCGGTAAATAAAAAAATACCGAATATCGAGAGGTACCTTTATATGAGGGCTATATGAAAACGTGGACTTACATGGCCAATTTTAGAACTTAACCTGCCTACTGGCAAAATAAACATGGGTGCCAAATTTTAGCCTTCTATCTCAATTCGTTCGAGAGATAGCGTTATTCTACCGACAGACAGACAGACGAACATCGCTAGATCGACTTAGAATTTTACGCTGATCAAGAATATTTATACTTTGTTGGGTCTGAAATGAGTATTTCGAGGAGTTACAAACGGAATGACAAAGTTAATATACCCTCCATAGTATGGCGGAGGGTATAAAAAATGGAAAATCCTTAGAACTATTAAAAAAATACCTCTTTGATTTGGATGTTATTAAAAAATTTCCTGGAAACAATATTTCTCAAAATCAAAATGCAATTTAATGCCTAGGAAGAATTAGGGAAGGGTGAGGTAAATTTTGAAAATTTCCTTTAATATCTAGGTTGTTCCCTAAAAAAATTTCCAATATATAGTTTTGAAGGTCCTTGACAAATATTTGTAATTTGAAAAATTATTTGTTAAAAATCCATTTTTATGGTCAGGAAGGTCCTTGAAAATATATACTTTTTAAGAAATCCCCGTTTATTGCCATGAAGGTCCTTGAAAAAAATATTTGTAATAATCCCTTTTATGGCTATTAAGATCCTTGAAAATATACTTAAACAAAAATCAAGTTTGTTGCCATGAAGGTCCTTGAAAAATTATTTTTAATTTAATTTTTAATTTTTTAATTCATGTTTATGTTCCTGACCTTAAAAATAAATTTTTCAAATTCTATGTTTAGGGCCTGAAATGTCCTTGAATAATATTTTAAAAAAATATACGACTTAAAACTGAAGGCCCTTACACAAATAAGTTTCAAGAATTCACATTCATGGCATGGAAGGTCCTTGAAAATGTAATGCATGTTAATGCCTTGGATGGTCCTTGAAATTTTTTAATAAAAAAAATCCAAATTTATAGCTTGGAAGGTCCTTGAAAAAATTTATTTAAAAAATCCAAGTTTATGGCTTGGAAGGTCCTTGAAAAAATTTATTTAAAAAATCCACGTATGTGGATTGGTAGGTCCTTGAAAAAAATTATTTAAAAAATCCACGTTTATGGCTTGGAAGTTCCTTGAAAAAAATTATTTAAAAACTCCACATTTATGGCTTGGGAAGTCCTTGAAAAATGTATTTAAAAAATACACGTATTGACTTGGAAGATCCTTGAAAAATATTTCCAAAAAATACACGTTAATATCTTGGAATATAATTGGTAATTATTGTTTGCAAAAAATCTCAAGTTTCTGTCAACTCTGATCTTTGAAAAATATTCTTTACAAAATCCATGTTTATTGCTTGGAAAACCCTTAAAAACATTTTTTTTTAACTCGAATTGTCTACGAATGATTTCTAAAAACTCGAGGTTTGCCAACTATGATCCTTTCAAAATATCGTTATATGATCATTAATAAAATAGCTAATAAAAATAATCGTATGTGCCCATAGTGATTATTTAAAAAATATATTTAAAAATGCAGATTTCTGCCCAAATTGTTACTTACAAAATAAAAAAATAATAATAGTTTTAAATAACATTTTTATAAAATTACGTTTTTGCGTTTTTTTGGCCCTTGAAATTTTCGTTTATTAATTAAAATATTTTAAAAAAATCCACTTTTTTGTCTTTTTATGGTGTTTGGAATATCCTGAAAAATTATTAAAAAAGGGCATGACATTTTTTCAAACCACAAAAAATTTTTTAATTACATTTACAGAAAAAAAGTTAAATAAATTTTAATTTTTCTGTTTTAGGTTTTTTATTTAATTTTTTTTCAAAGAGTAATTAAAAAAGTTTTTTTTTAAAAAAAAAAAGATCCACAGTCCGGCCACTGATAGTCCTTAAACAAATATTTGCAATGAATCAAAATTTGGCTTTCGGAGATCCTTAAAAATTATTTAAAAATTTCTTTACTGCTAGGATGATCCTAGAATATTTAAAAAAACACTCCTTAAAAGTAAGTTAACTTTTATATCACAAAAAATACACTCATATGAGTTGGAAGGTCCTTGGGGGCATAATTTTAAAAAATTCTCATATCATCCTTAAAAAAAAATATAAATATATGTTAAGAAATTCAGGCTTATTGCGTGTAGGTCTATTTATAAAATATTTCTTACAATTTATCTTTGAGGCTTGGACAGGTTTTAAAAAATATTTATTTTATAATCCTATTTAAAAAAAATGTCTAACTCAAGTGAGAAACATTTTAAAAATTCATCGTTTGATGGTCGTCCCTGACAAAAGTAAATATTTTCACAATGTCCAAATTGGTCTTTAAAAATTGTCTTTTTTCGTTTTATTTCTTAATATTGTTTTTTCCTCCGAACATTTCCCCCACCTCTCAAGTCGGTTTCCTAAGTCGCTCAAACAGCAAAGCATCGAAGAACGATAAAATCCAACTTAAAGGTGGGCCTTGTAATATGTCAACTTCGTCATCATTAACATCGATTGTGTCAAGTAAAGCATACTGCCTGACTGACTGTCTGCATGCCACTTACAGGTCGCTGCATTTTCATGTTGCAACTCACGATGAAGAGCATTGGGATTGTTACTCCTTTCATAAAACGACTTTGACGCCGTCGCTTCTTGTTTTTTTTATGATTTGCCTTTGACGCCCGCCTTACATGCCATATATATGTAAATGTGTGTTTGCGTGTTTTTTTAGAGAAATAAATATTTTTAGAATTTTCCTTTTAATGATTATTTCTTCACGCTTCTTTTTTTAGGTGCAATAGCAAGCCACACACACAATTCTTATTGCCGTATTGCGTGTAAGTATTTCAAATATTTTAATTGCACATTACTCATACGCACACCGGTACTTGAGACATAAGCTTTGAAGCGTTTCAAAGACAGGGGGGCTAACAGGGTAATGATTGGGAAGCGGGTTATTTTAATGAACTTTGGAGTTTTGCGAGAAGGAGGTATTTTTAAACCATTCATTTAGGGAATCTTTCTTTTATTAAATAATAATTAATTTTTTTCACGGATGTTCCCAACAATAAACGTGGATTTTTTAAATAATTTTTTCAAGGATCTTCCCAACAATAAACGTGGATTTTTTAAATGAAATTTTCAAGGATCTTCCGAACAATAAACGTGGATTTTTTAAATGAAATTTTCAAGGATCTTCCGAACAATAAACGTGGATTTTTTAAATGAAATTTTCAAGGATCTTCCGAACAATAAACGTGGATTTTTTAAATGAAATTTTCAAGGATCTTCCGAACAATAAACGTGGATTTTTTAAATGAAATTTTCAAGGATCTTCCGGACCTTTTATACCATAGACGTGGATTTATAAAAATATGTTTTCAAGGACCTCTAAGGCCATAAACGTGGACTTTTAAATATATCTTTCCAAGGACTTCTAAGGCTGTAAACATTTTTTTTTAAATATTTTTACAATTTTTACAAGCTGTTTTGTAAAATACATTTCCAAGGACTTTTTTAGCTATAGACAAGGAATTTTAAACAATATATATTTTAAAGGACCTGTGAATTTTAAAAATACTTGTTTTAAATTTTGGATTGGATTAAAAATAATCCAAAAACATGTTTAGAGCCATGGATTCTTTATCGAATTTTTTCTGGAGAGAAAATTTTATTTTTTTTAATAACTTTTCATTGACTTAATAAGCCCGAAACTTAGCTAAGAATACAAGGATCATGTAAGCCAGCAACGTGGATTGTTTAAAAATATTTTTTTAAGTATAATATTTGCAGAGACAAGGATCTTTTACAAATATTTTTTTTGTGGTCCAAAAATTTCGGTCCACAAACAAAGATTTGAAGAAAATGTAATTTTTTTTTTAAATTTTTGAATTTTTTCATTGTTTTTCTAAGGACCATACGAGCTTTAAAATATATTTCCAACGAACATCCAGAGCCACAAACATGGACTTTTTAAGGACTCTCGAAGTTTAAACAAATATTTTTCTAAGGACTATATAGAGCACAAAGCGAGGATTTGTTTAAAAGCCTCTTTAAAGGACATCAGGTGATAATTTCCAAAAAAAAATAGAATTTTTCCAAGATTGCTCAGACCTCTAAACCTGTGAATAATTTTGCTAATGATAAGATTTTCAAAGGACTCTCGGATTTTCAGATATGGATTTTATAAAATTAATATTTCTTTCGACTTTGGGTCCCTCAAACCTCCATTTTTATTTGAATTATTCTTCCAAGGATGCTCTGCTTAAAATATTTTTTAGGACACTGGGTCCTTCAAACGTAAATTTTTTAAATTATTTTTCCAAGGACGCTTTAATATATTTGAATAAACCATTTTTCCAAAGATGTTTAAACCTTCCAGCCCGGATTCTTAGAAAAGGACTTCTTGGCCTTCAAAGATTGCTCGAACCTCTAAACCTGCATAATTTCAATAATTTTGCCAATGATAAGATTTTCAAAGGACTCTCGGTTTTACAGATAAGGATTTTATAAATCTAATTTTTCCTAGGACATTAGGTCCCTCAAACGTCCATTTTTATTTGATTTTTTTTTCAAGAATGCTCTGATTTACAATATTTTTCCAGGGATATTGGGTCCTTCAAACCTCAATTTTTTTTTTTTAAATTATTTTTCCAAGAACTGTCGTACACTTAAATATATTTGAATAAATAATTTTCCCAAATAGGTTTAAACCTTCAAACTCGGATTCTTAACCTCTAAACCTGCATAATTTCAATAATTTTGCCAATGATAAGATTTTCAGATAAGGATTTTATAAAACTAATGTTTCCCAGGACTATGGATTTTTTTCCAAGTATGCCCCGATTTAAAATGTTTTTCCAGAGATAGGTTCTTCAAACCTCATTTTTTTTAAATTATTTTTCCAAGAATAAATTGAATAAAAAATGTTTCCAACGATGTTTGAATCCCAAGCCCGGATTCTTAGAAAAGGACTTCTTGGCCTTCAAAGATTGGTCGAACCTCTAAACCTGCATAATTTCAATAATTTTGCCAATGATAAGATTTTAAAAGGACTCTCGGATTTTCAGATAAGGATTTTATAAAACTAATGTTTCCTATTACTTTGGGTCCCTCAAACGTCCACTTTTAATTCAATTATTCTTCTTATAGGTTCTTAAATGTTTTCTAAATAATCCACGTAAAGGACCTTCTTATAGGCCCTTAAAACATATTTTGGAAAATGCACGTCCAGTACCTTCTTATAGGTTTCTCAATTTTTTTAAATAATCCACGTCCAGGGCCTTTTATAGGTTCTTAAAAAAATATTTTAAGAAAAGTAAAAATCTTAAAAAATCCAAGCCAAAGAACCTTTTATAGGTCCTTGAAAAAATATTTTCAAAAATTCACGTCCAGGACCCTCTTATAGTCCCTTGAAAATTTATTTTCAAAAATAGACATCCAGGGCCTTCTTACATGTTCATGGAAAAAAATCCTTAAATACCTTAAATAAATTCTGACTTAAAATATTTTTCTTAGTATACTGGGCCCTTCAAACGTAATTTTTTTAATTATTTTTCAAGGACGGACACCTAAATATATTTTAATACATAATTTTCCCAAGGATGCTTGGGTCTTCAAATCCGGATTCTTAAAAAAGGACTACTTGACCTTCATACGTAGATTTTTATTTTTTTTTTTTTCTTTTTTTTTTTTTGACCCTTGGCAGTGTTTTAATTGTTATTATATTTTTTTTAAATTGTGGAACCCAGCCCAAGAGCGTGGTTTTTGGCAATAATTTTTTCCAATATTTTTCAGACCAAAAACCTAAAATTTTTTGAGAGTAATTCGGTCCACAAGCGTTGATTTTTAACAAATAGTTTTATCAAGGACAATTTAAGCCAGAGTCATCAATTTAAATTGGTTTATTATACTCTTTGAGCCTGAATTTAAAAAAAGATGCATTTAAAAAAAAGATATTTTTCCAAAGATTTTCTGTAACCTCTTTTTCTTTAAACCTGATTTTTTAATAATTTTTCCAAGGAACCTTAATTTTTAATCGTGGATTTTAAAAATATTTTTCCCAAGGTATCCCTGAACTTTGAACTTTTTTTACACATACCCATTACAAACATATAGCATGGCTTAAATTACATTATAAATAGTAATTAAATTAGCAACCATTTTAATTTAATTAAAAAATAAAATAAGAAGAAAAAAACACAGAACATTATTTTTCCCAGACATGACAATCAAACGAGAGACAGAACCAACAGCGAGACACAATAATGAATAAAAATGATTAAAAAGTCTCCATCATGCTCAGACATGCTATGCTGCAATACAATTTAGCAAATTACACATCACTCATACGCCACTGTTGACTTTGTTACAGGGAATTCATACGGCCAACAAACAAAAAAAAGGCGAAGAAGACGAAAACAACAACAGCAACACATTATAACTCATGAACAACAACAACAACAACAACAAACAGTAAATGATAGCAACAAACTGATGGTTACTCTTAATGGAGTTTTCATTTCGATTTAAAAGTCAAATTGAACATTAACCTTATACATTATTTAAAACAAGAAAAAAACAAGCAGGCTGCCTTACCTTAACTTTTCTGCACCGACCCCTCTACCCTCCCCCACATCTTCAACTTGCTTTGCCCACCTTTACCGTTTATCTTACCACCACTTGGTCGTCGCCTCCCCCACTTCTGTCCGGCACTTGCAAATGTTTGTCATGCGAAACACTGTTCACTAATGTCGAGTAATGTTATCATTAATCTAACCCACATCATTCCCAATTACAGAATGCCATGGCAGACAAAGGAACACAACTCAAACCTTACCGAAGTAAAATTAAAACTTTGAAAAAAGTCATCCCACAAAAAGAGAGCAACAACCTCCTCCAAGCTACCGAATTTGTCTTTCACATCTATGTAGCTCTAGCCTGGCATCCAACGGGGGGCTCTAACTTCAAATTAAACTCCTCACTTTATTTTGTTGGTTCTCGCCAAAACATTCTGTCACTCTTTAGTCGAATGACAGTGGCAAAAGCCAAAAGTAAATCAACACAAACACAAAACGCACCGGAGGAGCTCTTCTTTTTTTTGTAAAATTTTATCTGGAAAATGGATGATTTTTATGAGGACACAGTAGGTGAAAATTGTAATATACGATTTTTTGCCTATAATACAATATTCTTTAAGAATGTATATTTGGAGGATCAAACCTCCAAATATACCTAAGAAAAAATTCTAAAAAATTAGGAAACAATCCTCCAAAAAATTAAAGAATATTTTCAAAAAGCCCAAATTGATTCAACAAATATTTTTAAAAAATTACCGATTATAAGGAGGCCTTTTGAGGATCCATGAAAAACATATTCTTTAGAAATCCACGTTTATAGGTCTTATAGTTCTTGAAAAAATATTCTTTAAAAAATCCATGAAAAAAATATTAAATTATTATGATATTATATAATATTAAAAAAAAATAAATAAAATATATATGGCTTCAAAAGCTTCCTTGAAAAATTATTTTTAAAAATTCACGTCAAGGACCTTCCTTGAAAAAATATTTTCAAAAATCCACGTTCACTTATATGTCCTCAAAAAAGTATTTTCAAAAATCCACGATCACTTATATGTCCTTGAAAAAGTATTTTCAAAAATCCACGTCCAGGGCCGACTTAAAGGTCATTGAAAGAATATTTCCAAAAACCCAAGTCCAGGACCTTCCTATAGGTCCTTGAAAATATTCTTAAAAAATTCGCGTTCAGAACTTTCTTATAAATCCAAGTCCAGGACCTTTTTAAAGGACCTTAAAAAATATTTTCAAAAATCCACGTCTAGGACCTTCTTATATATAGTTTCCTGAAAAAAATATTTTCAGAAAAGAAAACATATTGTTAAAAAATACTCGTTTAATTGTATAAATAATCGCTATAAGTACTATACGTTTATATAAAAATATTTTCAGTTTAAAAGCAGACTCTTGACGAATTTAAAAAATCCACCTTTACTAGAATGTCCTCAAAATTTTTTTTAAAAATTGTAAGTTGAGTCTCAAAATTTTTTAGAAATCCTCGTCAAGGACCTTTGTACGGGTCCTTAAAAAACATTTTCATATATCGACGTCCTGGACCTTCTTATAGGTACTTGAAAAAATATTTTGAAAAATCCACGTCCAGGACCTTTTTATATGTCCTTGAAAAAAATATTTTCAAAAATCCGTCCTGGTCGTTGATTTCTTTCAGGTTCTTAAATTTTTGTAAATAATCCACGTCCAGGGCTTTTTTATAGGTTCTTGAAAAAATATTTTCAGAAAAAAAAATCTTAAAAAATCCAGGTCAAGGACCTTTTTACAGGTGCTTGAAAAAATATTTTCAAAAATCCACGTCCAGGACCTTCTAATAGGCCCTTGAAAAAATATTTTCCAAAATAGACATCCAGGGCCTTCTTATAGGTTCTTGAAAACTAAATTTTCAGACAAAAAATTTTTTTTTATAAAATCATTTATAAGAAAATATTTTAAGATTAAAATCAGGTTCATGACGAAAAAAACTACCTTTGCAAGAAGGACCTTAGATAAATTCTAATATGTTCAAAATAATCTAATATGTTCAAAAAATAATATGTTCAAAAGCCATATCCTGGACATTCTTATTTCAAAACCAGTAAAGAAAATCTTAAAGTCGGGCGGGGCCGACTTTATGATACCCTACACCACTTTGCTAATTAAGTAGAGCTCCACATAACAATTAAAAGTTTTTATGGGAGAATTCAATCATACACGCTATGATTATAATTATAATTTAAAGTTCAAAAGATGAAATATTCAGAAGCAAGCACAAATAATTTGAAATCGGGTAAAGATATATATGGGAGCTATATCCAAATCTGAACCGATCTCGATAAAATTTGGTAAAGATATTTCTGAGCTGTATTTGATATATTTCCCTGAATATCGTTGTTACGGAGTGCATATTACGGTTTTGGGTAACAAATACAACAAATAGGATGAATAATATATATGGAAGCTATAGCTATATCTGAACCGATCTTCACCAAATTTAATATACTAGCTTCTAGACTCAATTCGGTCGTAAGTGCCAAATTCCATCCCAATTGGACAAATGTTAGACGATTGGTGCACAATAAAAGATAAATCGGATGAAGTTATATATGGGAGCTATATCCAAATCTGAACCGATCTCGATAAAATTTTGCAAATGTATTTCTGAGCTGTATTTGATATATTTCCCCAAATATTGTTGTTGTATAGTGCATATTACGGCGGCGGTGGACAAAAATAACAAATCGGATGAACAATATATATGGGAGCTACAGCTATATCTGAACCGATTTCGATCAAATTTGGCATACATATTTTCGGGCCTAATTTGGGTGTATATGCAAAATTCCATACAATTCGGGCTGATATTACACGTTTGGTGCCCAATAAAAAGCCAATCGGACGAAGATATATATGGGAGCTATATCTAAATTTTGACCGATTATCTCCAATTTCAATAGGGTTCGTCCTTGGGCCAAACAAATGATATGTGCAAAATTTCATCTGGATCGGGCAATAAATGCGACCTGTACTTTGTTTACAAAAATACATGGACAGACGGACGGACGGACAGACGGACGGACAGATCAAAAGGAACTATGGGTCTATCTCGTTTCCTTCTGCCTGTTACAAACAAATGCACAAAGACATAATACCCTGACCACCTTGTGGTGTAGGGTATAAAAATTCAGGTTTATTGGTCCATTGAAAATTATTCCTTAAAAATTCAGGTTTATTGGTCCTTTGAAAATTATTCTTTAAAAAATTCAGATTTATTGGTCCTTTGAAAATTATTCTTTAAAAAATTCAGATTTATTGGTCCTCGAAAAAATATTCTTTAAAAAATCCACGCCTCGATTGCCCTTGAAAATTTTTCTTTAAAAAATTCACGCCTCTATTGGGCCTTGAAAAATATTCTTTAAAAAATTCACGCCTCGATTGGCCCTTGAAAATTTTTCTTCAAAAAAATCACGCTTCGAATGGTCCTTGAAAAAGTATTCTTTAAAAAATTCACGCCTCGATTGGCCCTTGAAAATTTTTCTTCAAAAAAATCACGCTTCGAATGGTCCTTGAAAAAGTATTCTTTAAAAAATCCACGCCTTGGATGGTCCTTGAAAAAAATATTCTTTAAAAAATCCACGCCTTGGATGGTCCTTGAAAAAAATATTCTTTAAAAAATCCACGCCTTGGATGGTCCTTGAAAAAAATATTCTTTAAAAAATCCACGACTTGGATGGTCCTTGAAAAAAATATTCTTTAAAAAATCCACGCCTTGGATGGTCCTTGAAAAAAATATTCTTTAAAAAATCCACGCCTTGGATGGTCCTTGAAAAAAATATTCTTTAAAAAATCCACGCCTTGGATGGTCCTTGAAAAAAATATTCTTTAAAAAATCCACGCCTTGGATGGTCCTTGAAAAAAATATTCTTTAAAAAATCCACGCCTTGGATGGTCCTTGAAAAAAATATTCTTTAAAAAATCCACGCCTTGGATGGTCCTTGAAAAAAATATTCTTTAAAAAATCCACGCCTTGGATGGTCCTTGAAAAAAATATTCTTTAAAAAATCCACGCCTTGGATGGTCCTTGAAAAAAATATTCTTTAAAAAATCCACGCCTAGGATGGTCCTTGAAAAAAATATTCTTTAAAAAATCCACGCCTTGGATGGTCCTTGAAAAAAATATTCTTTAAAAAATCCACGCCTTGGATGTTCCTTGAAAAAAATATTCTTTAAAAAATCCACGCCTTGGATGTTCCTTGAAAAAAATATTCTTTAAAAAATCCACGCCTTGGATGGTCCTTGAAAAAAATATTCTTTAAAAAATCCACGCCTTGGATGGTCCTTGAAAAAAATATTCTTTAAAAAATCCACGCCTTGGATGGTCCTTGAAAAAAATATTCTTTAAAAAATCCACGCCTTGGATGGTCATTGAAAAAATATTCTTTAAAAAATCCACGCCTTGGATGGTCATTGAAAAAATATTCTTTAAAAAATCCACGCCTTGGATGGTCATTGAAAAAATATTCTTTAAAAAATCCACGCTTTGGATGGTCATTGAAAAAATATTCTTTAAAAAATCCACGCCTTGGATGGTCATTGAAAAAATATTCTTTAAAAAATCCACGCCTTGGATGGTCCTTGAAAAAAATATTATTTAAAAAATCCACGCCTTGGATGGTCATTGAAAAAATATTCTTTAAAAAATCCACGCCTTGGATGGTCATTGAAAAAACATTCTTTAAAAAATCCACGCCTTGGATGGTCATTGAAAAAACATTCTTTAAAAAATCCACGCCTTGGATGGTCATTGAAAAAATATTCTTTAAAAAATCCACGCCTTGGATGGTCATTGAAAAAATATTCTTTAAAAAATCCACGCCTTGGATGGTCATTGAAAAAATATTCTTTAAAAAATCCACGCCTTGGATGGTCATTGAAAAAATATTCTTTAAAAAATCCACGCCTTGGATGGTCATTGAAAAAATATTCTTTAAAAAATCCACGCCTTGGATGGTCATTGAAAAATATTCTTTAAAAAATCCACGCCTTGGATGGTCATTGAAAAAATATTCTTTAAAAATCCACGCCTTGGATGGTCATTGAAAAAATATTCTTTAAAAAATCCACGCCTTGGATGGTCATTGAAAAAATATTCTTTAAAAAATCCACGCCTTGGATGGTCATTGAAAAAATATTCTTTAAAAAATCCACGCCTTGGATGGTCATTGAAAAAATATTCTTTAAAAAATCCACGCCTCGAATGGTCTTTGAAAAAATATTCTTTAAAAAATCCAAGCCTTGGTGGACGGTCGTTGAAAAAATATTCTTTAAAAAATCCACGTCTTGGATGGTCGTTGAAAAAATATTCTTTAAAAAATCCACGGCTTGGATGGTCGTTGAAAAAATATTCTTTAAAAAATCCGCGGCTTGGATGGTCGTTGAAAAAATATTCTTTAAAAAATCCACGCCTTGGATGGTCTTTGAAAAAATATTCTTTAAAAAATCCAGGCCAAAACTAGGATTGCAACCCTTTTTGATCCAGAAAACTGTGATAAAAAAATGGTCCCAAAAAATTACAAAATTCTACACTCATTGCTCCAGGAGTCCCTTAAAATTGAAATTATTTTTCCAAAATATTTTTTGAGGAATCCCGACTGTCCGAGCACTTATAGAATGCAGCCACTAAAATGACTGTCACCTGTCAACACAACCTTCAAACAAAACGTCCCCTCCGCACACATTTCTCAACACACACACCAATAGAATCGCACAGGACTAATACAAAACCACCAACAGTTCAAAAAAAAAAAAAACAAAAAAGCAACACCAAAAAAAAGACAACTCAAAACACATTAACAACAATATGCTCATGTTTTGAAGTGACTCAAAACAGCAACTTTACATTTCAGTCAAAAATAATGCCGAAGCGACTAGCTAAGTGCAGGACGAGTGCGAGATAAAAACCAACAAAAAAGTAACAGTCAAACGAAACAACACCGACCAACATCAGTGGCAGTGGAGACATCCTGGCAAAACATCCATCCATTCATTCATTCATACATGAATGTTGGGATGGAGTAAATGCAGTGGCAGTAAAATGACAACAACAACGGAGAAAATAACAACAACATTTTAAGACATCAAACGTACATTAGTGCGGTTGTAAAATGGAATCACACAAGTGACAATTTTTCTGGTTTTTCTTTTTTTTTTTTGGTTTGAGATTACAAATCGTAGAGCAAAATGTTGCAACCAGAATGGAGTTCGGGTCAGGTAACCACCAACCATCTGAAGGAACTCATTCCTAAAATCAACAAAACAGCAACATGCCTGGAATGATGGATAACGCATCTCTCTAAATCAACAATCAGACTTTAGTTAATACTTAGATGTCACATTCGGATGAAGAAAGCCTGATTTGAGTATCGCCAGCAGCAGCCACAAGGCTTTGGAAAAATAAAAAAACATTAGTTTGTCACAAATAAAGCCAAGTCATTTGGAATACATCACTGCCATGGAGTAATTTGATGATATGTGAACACACACATGGATTAAAATTGATTTATTTGAAAGACTGATATGAGGCCCAGACTTAAAACCTAAGGTTGGGATAGGTTGTGGCTGGAGTACATGGATTGTAAAAATATTTTATTTCCAATAAAAAAAACTATTTTTCCGTGGAGTCACAAACGTTTAGGAAAAATTCTTCAAACTTCGATTTATTAAAAATTATTTTTTTTTAAATCTCAAACGTGGATTTATAATAAGTTATTTTTTTAGGAAAAATTCGTCAAACATGGATTTATTAAAAATTATTTTTTTAGGAAAAAATCTTTAAACGTGGATTTATAAAAAATTATTTTTTTTTAAATCTCAAACATGGATTTATTAAAAATTATTAAAAAAAAACCCCAACAAGGATTTATTAAAAATTATTAAAAAAAAATCTCAAACGTGCATTTATTATAAATTTTTGTTTTTTAAATAAAACCCTCAAACGTGGATTTATTAAAAATTATTTATTTTTTTTAATAAAAATCTCAAACGTGAATTTATTGTAAATTATTTTTTTTTTAATAAAACCCTCAAACGGAAATTTATTACAAATTATTTTTTAGGAAAAATTCTTCAAACGTGGATTTATTAAAATTATTTTTTTAGGAAAAATTCTTCAAACGTGGATTTATTAAAAATTATTTTTTTAGGAAAAATTCTTCAAACGTGGATTTATTAAAAATTATTTTTTTAGGAAAAATTCTTCAAACGTGGATTTATTAAAATTATTTTTTTAGGACAAATTCTTCAAACGTGGATTTATTAAAAATTATTTTTTTAGGAAAAATTCTTCAAACGTGGATTTATTAAAAATTATTTTTTAGGAAAAATTCTTCAAACGTGGATTTATTAAAATTATTTTTTTAGGAAAAATTCTTCAAACGTGGATTTATTAAAAATTATTTTTTTAGGAAAAATTCTTCAAACGTGGATTTATTAAAAATTATTTTTTTAGGAAAAATTCTTCAAACGTGGATTTATTAAAATTATTTTTTTAGGAAAAATTCTTCAAACGTGGATTTATTAAAAATTATTTTTTTAGGAAAAATTCTTCAAACGTGGATTTATTAAAAATTATTTTTTTAGGAAAAATTCTTCAAACGTGGATTTATTAAAAATTATTTTTTTAGGAAAAATTCTTCAAACGTGGATTTATTAAAAATTATTTTTTTAGGAAAAATTCTTCAAACGTGGATTATTAAAAATTATTTTTTTAGGAAAAATTCTTCAAACGTGGATTTATTAAAATTATTTTTTTAGGAAAAATTCTTCAAACGTGGATTTATTAAAAATTATTTTTTTAGGAAAAATTCTTCAAACGTGGATTTATTAAAATTATTTTTTTAGGAAAAATTCTTCAAACGTGGATTTATTAAAAATTATTTTTTTAGGAAAAATTCTTCAAACGTGGATTTATTAAAAATTATTTTTTTAGGAAAAATTCTTCAAACGTGGATTTATTAAAAATTATTTTTTTAGGAAAATTCTTCAAACGTGGATTATTAAAAATTATTTTTTTAGGAAAATTCTTCAAACGTGGATTTATTAAAAATTATTTTTTTAGGAAAAATTCTTCAAACGTGGATTTATTAAAAATTATTTTTTTAGGAAAAATTCTTCAAACGTGGATTTATTAAAAATTATTTTTTTAGGAAAAATTCTTCAAACGTGGATTTATTAAAATTATTTTTTTAGGAAAAATTCTTCAAACGTGGATTTATTAAAAATTATTTTTTTAGGAAAAATTCTTCAAACGTGGATTTATTAAAATTATTTTTTTAGGAAAAATTCTTCAAACGTGGATTTATTAAAAATTATTTTTTTAGGAAAAATTCTTCAAACGTGGATTTATTAAAAATTATTTTTTTAGGAAAAATTCTTCAAACGTGGATTTATTAAAATTATTTTTTAGGAAAAATTCTTCAAACGTGGATTTATTAAAAATTATTTTTTTAGGAAAAATTCTTCAAACGTGGATTTATTAAAAATTATTTTTTTAGGAAAAATTCTTCAAACGTGGATTTATTAAAAATTATTTTTTTAGGAAAAATTCTTCAAACGTGGATTTATTAAAAATTATTTTTTTAGGAAAAAATCTTCAAATGTGGATTTATTAAAAATTATTTTTTTAGGAAAAAATCTTCAAATGTGGATTTATTAAAAATTATTTTTTTAGGAAAAATTCTTCAAACGTGGATTTATTAAAAATTATTTTTTTAGGAAAATTCTTCAAACGTGGATTTATTAAAAATTATTTTTTTAGGAAAATTCTTCAAACGGAACATTGATTTAAAAAAGGTCATTTGTGGAACGTTGATTGTTTTAACAATTATTTTTCAAAGGTCTGTATTAAAGACTACTTTGAAAAGGATTTCCACGGAATTTTAAAAATTATTTTCATCGTTACTTTAGGAAAGCTAAAGACTTAAAAATATTTTTATAAAAAAAAAAACATTAAAGGTACATTGCTTGAACATTTTTTTTTCAAGGGCTCTCTATGGTATAAATCTGGATCATCTAAAATGATCTTTCCAAGGACGTTGGGAGTCTTAAACGGCGATTTCTCAATAAAGCGATTAAATTGGAAAAATGAAAAATATATTTTTCATAGACTTCTTCGAGGATCTCTAGAATCTATTTCTTTATAAATATTTTCTCAAGAACTACTGATGCCTTAAATGTGGATAATTCTCCCAAAAATTCTCTCACAATAAGAATTTAAAATTTTTAAAAATTAGTAAAAATTATTTTTCCTAAGACCTTAGAAACGTATATTTTTTTAAATATTTTTCCTAGGGGAAGTCCTTAAATGCATTTTTTGTTTTGTATTTTTTAAAAATTACTTTTTCAGGACCCCTTTTTTGTTTTTTGTTTTGGTACATGGACAATTTTTCTTCGGACCACTAGACTTATGAACATCTTTTAGCTTTTCCCAACTCCCAAGCAAAGTTCATGATATAGTTCAGCTGGGAGGGTTTCACACAGGGCTTTCAAGGTCTTGTGGAAGGGGGATTTTTTAAAAAATTATTTTTCGGTCGTTCTTGTGGAACGTGGTTTTTTGAAAAAAAAAATTAAAGGTGGATTTTATAAAACCTATTTTAGGACGTCGATTTGTATTTTCGGGTTTTTTGTAAAACGTTGATCTTTAAAAAAAAATAATTTTTCAAATGTCTCGTGGAACTCGGATTTTTTTTAAAAATTATTTTTCAAAGGTCTTGAGGAATCTGGATTTAAAAATAAATATTATTTTTTTAAATTATTTTTCAACTGTTTTCAAAGGAACGTGCGCTTTCAAAAAATATTTTTTTCAAAGGAGCGTGGATCTTTTAAAAATTACTTTTCAAAGGTCTTGTGGAGCTTGGATTTTTCAAAAATTATTTTTTCAAAGGAACGTGGATCGAGTCGAGTTTATGTGGATTGTGGATTTTTCAAAAATGATTTATCGATGGTCTTGTGGAACATGTGGCTTTTAAAAACTTATTGTTCAAAGGTCTTGTGGAACGTGGATTTTTTAAAAATTATTTTTTGCAGATCTTGTGGAACGTGGATATTTAAAAAATTATTTTTTACAGATCTCGTGGAACGTGGATTTTTTTAAAAATTAGTAAAAATTATTTTTCGCAGATCTTGTGGAACGTGGATTTTTTAAAAAATTATTTTTCAAAATTCCTGTGAAACATGGATTTTTTAAAAAATTATTTTTCAAAATTCCTGTGAAACATGGATTTTTTAAAAAAAATATTTTTTTAAGTTCCTGCGGAACATGGATTTTTTAAAAATTAGTAAAAATTATTTTTCGCAGATCTTGTGGAACTTGATTTTTAAAAAATTATTTTTTTGCAGATCTTGTGGAACGTGGATTTTTTAAAAAATTATTTTTCAAAGGTCCTGTGAAACATGGATTTTTAAAAAAAAAAAAAAATTTTAAGTTCCTGTGGAACATGGATTTTTTAAAAAAATTTTAAAAGTTCCTGTGGAACTTGAATTTTTTATATAAATTTTTCGAGGGCTTTTTTTTAAATACATCTTGAAACTTTGAATTTTTTAAAATATATGCTTTGTAAGATCCTTAGGCCTGCCAATGGCCCCCAAATCAACAGCTGTATTGAAACAGACCTTAATTAGTTGTTGATTAAATCATAACACGACATTTTCAATTACCTTTGCCTGCGAACAACTTATTTTTCTCCCTCCCATCCACCAACTTCCCTGAGCTTTGCTAAACAAGAAAGTAATTAATATCATTTTACTATTTCAAAGGACTAATAATAACACATTCAGTGAGTCAGAGAGGTAGAGAGGGAGAGAGAGAGGGCAAGAGAAAAAATTGCGAAATTATCCTGCAGTACATCATTTCACATCAGCTCGGCAATGGCACTTCAAGTAGCTACTTATGAATGCAGTAACCTAATACCAGTGCCAAACTGCTGCCACATTTCTACAAGTCCTTGCTGTCGTTTCTCCTTCCGTTCGCAGCTCCACCCCCGGAGGCTATTGTTTCATGTGACACAATATGATGGAAATTCATAAGTTATTCGTGGAAAAACGGCAACGTTGTTGAGATGGAAATGTTGACTTAAGCCAAAAGGAGTCTTAAAGGACAAACGCTTAATTTCAAATGAGCAAAAAGCGAAAAGAAGTACAACAACACCAAACAAATGTCAAATGAAAGAAATGAGAGATATGTGTGTGTGCATGCCATAGCTGCGGATGTTGTTAATGTTCAACACCTTTTGACAACTTTAACTACTTCAGAACGGGAGCTCTGGCTCAGCTTGCTTTAAATATGAAACCTTTTATCCTCAATTTCCTTTGTCTTTTTTTGCATTCCTTTTGTGACTCTTCATAGGGTGTTGGTATCATTGGCGCTTCTCAAATGTTACTGTTGTGCAAATTTCTTTGTCTTTTGTTTCGTTTTTTTTTTTCTGCCCTGGAATAACATTGCCATAGTCGTAGTCATCTTCATCATCATCCTCTGCAGAGTAGTTGCTTCTTGATCCCATCTACCCCACCACCAGCACCCATTCGAATCCTTGCACTTAAAGAGGTCTCCTATTAAAAGGAAGTTTTCTAACTAATTAAAAAATAAAAACTTTGAATGCTACTTTATGTTTAACATTTTTTGTCGGATTCTCTTTTCTTGGTATTATCTTCACCTTGTTCTAAAGTAAACTCTCTATTTTTGGAATGATTTATATTAAAATAGGATTTTTCAGAGGATTTTTAAAAATAATTTTCAAGGACCTACCAAGCCATAAACGTGGAGTTTTTAAATAAAATTTTTAAAGGACCATCCAAGACCTAAACGTGAATTTTTTAAATAAACTTTTTAAGGACCTTCCACACCATAAACGTGGATTTTTTAAATAAAATTTTTCAAGGACCATCCAAGCCATAAACGTGGATTTTTTAAATAAATTTTTTCAAGGACCATCCCAACAATAAACGTGGATTTTTTAAATAAATTTTTTCAAGGACCATCCAAGACATAAACGTGGATTTTTTAAATAAATTTTTTCAAGGACCATCCAAGCCATAAACGTGGATTTTTTAAATAAATTTTTTCAAGGACCTTCCAAACCAAAAACGTGGATTTCTTTAATAAAAATTTTCAAGGACCTTCCCCACAATAAACGTGGATTTTTTAAATAATTTTTTTCAAGGCTTTTCCAAGCCATAAATGTGGATTTTTTGAAATAATTTTTTCAAGGACCTTCCAAACCAAAAACGTGGATTTCTTTAATAAAAATTTTCAAGGACCTTCCCCACAATAAACGTGGATTTTTTAAATAATTTTTTTCAAGGCTTTACCAAGCCATAAATGTGGATTTTTTGAAATAATTTTTTCAAGGACCTTCCAAACCAAAAACGTGGATTTCTTTAATAAAAAATTTCAAGGACCTTCCCCACAATAAACGTGGATTTTTTAAATAATTTTTTTCAAGGCTTTTCCAAGCCATAAATGTGGATTTTTTGAAATAATTTTTTAAGGACTATCCAAGCCATAAATGTGGATTTTTTGAAATAATTTTTTAAGGACTATCCAAGCCATAAATGTGGATTTTTTGAAATAATTTTTTAAGGACCATCCAAGCCTTAAACGTGGATTTTTAAATAATTTTTTTCATGGACCATCCACGCCATAAACTTGGATTTTTTAAATATTTTTTTTCCAAGGACCTAACAAGCCATAAACGTGGATTTCTTAAATAATATTTTCCAAGGACCATCCAAGCCTTAAACTTAGATTTTTTAAATAAATTTTTTCAAGGACCATCCAAACCTTAAACGTAGATTTTTTTAATACATTTTTTCAAATACCTTCCCCACAATAAACGTGGATTTTTTAAATACATTCTTTCAAGGACCTTCCAAGCCATAAACTTGGATATTTTAAATAAAGGACAATTAGAGCAACAAGCGTGAACTTTTTTAAATACATTTTTCCAAGTATATTTAGAGCAATAAGCGTGGATTTTTTAAATAAATTTTTTCAAAGACCTACCAAGCTATAAACGTGGAATTTTTAAATAAATTTTTTCAAGGACCTTCCCAACAATAAACGTGGATTTTTTAAATAAATTCTTTCACGGACCTACCAAGCCATAAACATGGAATTTTTAAAAAAATTTGTCAAGGATCTTCCAAACCATAAACGTGGATTTTTTAAATAAAAACTTTCAAGGACCTTCCAAACCATAAACATTGATTTTTTAAATAGAATTTTTCAAGGACTTTCAAAACCATAAACTTGGATTTTTTAAATAATTTTTTTTAAGGACCTACCAAGCCATAAACGTGGATTTTTTAAATAATTTTTTTTCAAGGACCTACCAAGCCATAAACGTTGATTTTTCAAATAATATTTTTCAAGGATCTACCAAGCCATAAACGAGGATTTTTTAAATAATTTTTTTTCAAAGACCTACCAAGCCATAAACGTGGATTTTTTAAATATTTTTTTTTCAAGGATCTTCCAAGCCATAAACGTGGATTTTTTAAATAATTTTTTTCAACCAACATCCAAGCCATAAATGTGGATTTTTTAAATAATTTTTTAACCAACATCCAAGCCAAAAACGTGGATTTTCTAAAAAAAAAATTTAACCAACATCCAAGCCTAAAACGCGGATTTTTTAAATAATTTTTTTAACCAACATCCAAGCCAAAAACGTGGATTTTCTAAAAAAAAAAAATTTAACCAACATCCAAGCCTAAAACGTGGATTTTTTAAATAATTTTTTTAACCAACATCCAAGCCAAAAACGTGGATTTTCTAAAAAAAAATTTTAACCAACATCCAAGCCTAAAACCTGGATTTTTTAAATAATTTTTTTAACCAACATCCAAGCCAAAAACGTGGATTTTCTGAAAAAAAATTTTTAACCAACATCCAAGCCAAAAACGTGGATTTTCTAAATAAATTTTTTCAAGGACCTTCCTAACAGTAAACGTGGATTTTTTAAATGAATTTTTTGAAGAACCATCCACGCCTTACACGTGGATTTTTTTAATAATTCTTTTAAGGGCCATCCAAGGCATACACTTGGATTTTTTAAATAAAATTTTTCAAGGACCTTCCAAGCCTTAAACGTGAATTTTTTAATAATTCTTTAAAGGGCCATCCAAGGCATACACTTGGATTTTTTAAATAAATTTTTTCAAGGACCTAACAAGCCATAACCGTGGATTTTTTAAATAAATTTTTTCAAGGACCTAACAAGCCATAAACGTGGATTTTTTAAATAAATTTTTTCAAGGACCTAACAAGCCATAAACGTGGATTTTTTTAAATAAATTTTTTTAAGGACCTAACAAGCCTTAAACGTGGATTTTTTAAATAATTTTTTTCAAGGATCTACCCAACAATAAACGTGGATTTTTTTAATTATATTTTTCGAGGACCTACCCAACAATAAATAAATTTTTTCAAGGACCTATTCAACAATAAACGTGGATTTCTTATAATACTTTTCTTATAATACTTTTGTTATTCTTAAATTTGCTTATTCTTTTAAAATGTTCTACATCAGCAAGAGATCCATTTAACCCATTGTACCCTACGCTTAACCAGGACTTATGAAAGCTAATTTACTGATATGTGAACGACTTAAGGAGGATTTATGAAAAAGAGAAAATATTTAGGGGAAGAAGTTCTACGAGAGAAACAGGTACGATTGTGTCGATTTTGTTGCAAAATATGGGCCATGCTATGAAGGTCCTTGATCAAGTGGTTTTAAAAAATTACGAAGGTCCTACAAAATGTTCCTTTAAATCATATATTTATTCCTAATAAAATCCCTAAAGTCCTTGGAAATCCTAGGTGAGGCCCTTAAGAAAATATGCTTCTAAAGGCCATGGCTCTGAATGCTCCTTGATAAAAATAAAAAAATCCTTCAAAAATCTTTGAGAGAATATTTATTTAAAATTCGACGTTTTTATTCTCATAGCTCTTTGCAGAATTCGTCCTTGCCAAGATATATCTGGGAAATGTTAGTTTTGTCTTTCTCCTTTATCCTGTTTGTCCTCTCATTTCAGCTGAGTTTGTTTAATGACAAAATTTGTGTTAGTTTCAAGTCCCAAGTTTCTCTTCCACCACTTCTCCGCCATGACAGTCCTTGTACGTATTTCCCAGTAGTTTTTGTAATTTTCTACTTTTTTTTTCTTCTTCTTCTTCCTTGAGTTTATGTTCGCAACCATTGTAAACCATACACTTGTTCTGTTTCTTCTTTGCCCTACTGTAATTATGTTTTTCTTTTGCTGGCAGTGTATGGCCTACAGCTGTCATATAATTTTATCCTTTTCTATGTCAATTTTTTTCCCCAGCCTTCCAAGGATTTTGTAATGAGAGTATGTTTATGGACTGCACGGCTATGTGGCAGTAACTCCAATTGCTTGCAACGCAAAAAAAAAATAACTCACATTTATACCAGTCTCTCCAAAACGGACAGCTGAAAGTTTATGTTCTTTTTCTTACAATCCGCTGCAATGGTGGCTGCCCTGCCAGGAATCTAAAGTAGCAGCCGAGGCAGAAGTGAAAAGAAAAAACTTGTAAATTATTTTAAAACTGTGGTTAATTTATGTTGTTATTTTCTTGTGGATTTTTTTTTCTTCTTTTTCTGCCCCTGCCATGGCAGAAGTACATAATTTGTATTGTTTTCTTTCATTAGTTTGCAGCTTGTAGTTTAGCTAATGTGGCATTGTAAATGGAGGCTCAACTTGGAGCATGTGGTTCATAAAAAAAGAACAAGAACAACGACAAAGAATTAAAGAAGGAAATTAAAAAAAATCTTCCATTAAAGGCCTTGAACAATTAGGGAAGTTATTAATTGGAAATATTTTTTTTACTAAAATTTTATTAGGATCTTCCAAGACTTAGACTTGGATTTTTTAATAATTTTTTTTTTCAAGGATCTACCAAGCCATAACGGTGGATTTTTTAAATAATTTTTTTCAAGGACCTTCCGAGCCATAAACTTGGATTTTTTAAATAATTTTTTTAAGGACCTCACAAGCCATAAACGTGGAATTTTTAAATAAGATTTTTAAGGACCTCCCAAGCCATAAACGTGGATTTTTTCATTACAATTTTTTAAGGACCTTCGAAGCCATAAACGTGGATTTTTAAATACTTTTTTTCAACCAACATCCAACCCTTAAACATGGATTTTTAATAACAATTTTTCAAGGATCTTTCAAGCCTGATTTTTTAATAACAATTTTTCAAGGATCTTCCAAACCTTAAACATGGATTTTTTATAAATTTTTTCAAGGATCTTCTAAGTCTTAAACTTGAATTTTTTAATACTTTTTTCAAGGATCTTCCAAATCTATAATCGTGGATTTTTTGATATTTTTTTCAAGGATCTGCCAATCCTTAAACGTGGATTTTATAATAATTTTTTAAGGACCTCCCAAGCCATAAACGTGGATTGTATAATAATTTTTTTCAAGGATCTTCCAAGGCTTAAACTTGGATTTTTTATAATTTTTTTTCAAGGACATTCCAAGCCTTAAACGTGGAGTTTTTTAATAATTCTTTTTCAAGGGTCTTCCAAACCTAAAACGTGAAATTTTAAATAAAAAATTTTCAAGGATCTTCCAAACCTAAAACGTGAAATTTTAAATAAAACATTTTTAAGGATCTTCCAGGCCTTAAACGTGGATTTTTTAATAAAATTTTTTCAAGAATCTTCCAAGCCTTAAACGTGGATTTTTTAATAAAATTTTTAAAGGATCTTCCAAGCCTTAGATGTGGATTATTTAGATATTTTTTAAGGATCTTCCAAGCCTTAAACGTGGATTTTTAATAAAATTTTTTCAAGGATCTTCCAAGCCTTAATCGTGAATTTTTTAGTAATTCTTTTTCAAGGATCTTCCAAACCTTAGTAATTTTTTAAGGATCTTCCAAGCCTTAGATGTGGATTATTTAGATATTTTTTTAAGGATCTTCCAAGCCTTAAACGTGGATTTTTAATAAAATTTTTTCAAGGATCTTCCAAGCCTTAATCGTGGATTTTTTAGTAATTCTTTTTCAAGGATCTTCCAAACCTTAAACGTGGATTTTTTCATTGAATTTTTCTAAGGACCTTCCAAACCTTAAACGTGGATTTTACAAAAAAAAATCAAAGAATCTTCCAAGCCACTACCGTGGATTTTACGAAAAAAATTCAAAGAATCTTCCAAGCCACTACCGTGGATTTTACAAAAAAAAATTCCAAGGACCTTCTAAGCCATTACCGTGGTTTTTTAAAATATTTTTTTTCGAGGACCTTCCAAGCCTTAAATGTGGGTTTTTTAATAAAATTTTTTCAACGATCTTCCAAGCCCTTAACGTGAATTATTTAGTAAAATTTTTACAAGGATCTTCAAAGCCTTAAAAGTGGATTTTTTAAAAACATTTTTTCAAGAATCTTTTTAGCCTTAAATTTAGATTTTTTAACAAAAATCTATCTAAAAAATCCCAAAATTTTTTTTAAGGATCTTCCAAGCCTTAAACCTGCATTTTTAACAAAGTAAATTTCTAGGATCTCCAAGCCCTTAACGTGGATATTTTTTAATAATTTTTTTTCAAGCCTTTAACTTGATATTTTTAAATCATTATTTTTTTCAAGGATCTTCCAAGCCTTTAAAGTGGATTTTTTGATAAAATTTTTTCAAGGATCATCCAAGCATTCAACTTGGATTTTTTAACCACATTTTTTAAGGACATTCCAAGCCTTGAACGTGGATATTTTAATATTTTTTTTCAAGTACCTTCCAAGCCTTAAATCTGGAATTTTTATTAATTTTTTTCAAGGATCAGCCAAGTTTTAAACATTTTGATAATTTTGTCGACATTGTTCACCGAAAATGTTTCAAATTTGGTGTTTGAAGTTCCAAATATTCACTACAGCCTAAGACAGAAAATTGTCTGTGCAGGTCTACGTCTTCGTATAGCTCACATATAACGGAACCTCCTTATATTCGGAACTTTAATGATTTTAGTTACATTATTCACCGGATTTTTTTAACTTTCGCATTTAAATATTGTAATGGCTTATGACAAAACTTGCCTATGAAGGTCCACGTCGTCGTATAGACCCTCATATATAACGGCTAGATTTGGTATTTTTACGATTTAACTTTATTTTTTTTTTTTTTTTTTTTTTTGGCTAATTTCCAAATTTTTTTAAAAATGGTGGACGGTATTCAAATTTGATATATATTTTTAAATTTTGTTTTTCTATTTATTTTTTTAATTTTATTTATTTATTTTTTTATTTTATTTTATTTTTCTATTTTTTTATTATTTTTTGTATGGACCATCTAAGACTTTATGTTGAAATTTTTTTCTGACTCAAAAATTAATCCATCTTCCCTCACCTGATGTTTTTATGTTGTCTGAATATGGTCGCTCTTTGAAGAATATTAATTTAAACCATTAAAAATTACTTAGCTTCAACGCCACTATATTTCAATATTTAATAAAATTCTCTTGACTCCCATATTTTCTTTTTGTCCTCCAACACTTTCGAAACACTAATTGAGGTTAAGCAATATAACAAACAACTATTTTCCATTTTAATAAAATCATAAAATACATTTTAATAAAATCGCCAGCAACAAAACATAAAAAAAAAATTGAATTGAACTTAATAACACATAAGGATGCTCAGATGTGGTTGTTCATTTTATTCGTTGAATTCTATTTTTTTTTTTTTTTTAATTTTATTTTGACTCCTGTATTGAACACTGGCTCTGACTCAGTCTCGCTGAGCAATTGTTGTTGATATGGTTGTTGAAAATTTTATATTGAATTTTAATAAAAATATAAATAGAGGATGATTGGTGGTGGTGGGTAAATGCCTGGCGTGTTGTGAAATGGAAGCTGCTATTGCCGTCGATGATGCTGATGGCGGACATTTGCTGGTACTGGTGATAGTTCAAGTACCCAGCATGATATAAATGACCAGACTATTAAATGCTGAAGTGCTAGTTATATAAAACAACAAAAACAAAAACAACACCAAAAAAACATCAGGATATTCAACAAACACACAGCAACACACACACAGCAGGAAGGACATTGATTCGCATGTGAAAGAGATATATTACATTAAACCCACACACACGCACACACCCGCTCCCGCGCATAGCTGACAAAATGATGGACACCATCAAGATCGACAACCAGCCAGCCAGCCAGCCAGCCGGACAGACAGTTGCACATTTAAAACGAAATGTTGTTGTCGCCATTCTCGTCAGCGTCATCATCATCACCAACAGCGACGATGTCCGTGTGTCGACGATAAACCAATTGAGAATGTAGTTACGATTTTTTTCCGCACTCTGCGTGCCAGAAACGGAAAAGTCAAAGTCGGAGCTGGGCGGTGTGGTGTATTTTTCCCGATACGATTCTATTGGTTTACATCAATTTTTAGTGGCACATATGCAGCTGTTTCGGTTGCAGGACACACACAGACACCATGGAACACAAATTGTGATTTGGTAGCTTTTAGCAACGATTTAATTACAAATAAAGTAATTTTTAATTGAATAACCACCATACAGGACACACACTCATACATGCACATAGGAACACATGCATTTGCACAAGAATTCCGAAAAAAAAAATACAGTGGGATATTGAAACCAATTATCTTAAAAATCAACGTAAATGGCTTGGAAGTTTTTCAAGGACCTTTCAATTAATTTAAAAAATCATCGCAAATGGCTTGGAAGGTCCTTGAAAAAATTAATTTAAAAAATCCACCTTGGAAGGTCCTTGAAAAAATTAATTTAAAAAATCCACCTTGGAAGGTCGTCGAAAAAATTATGGCTTGGAAGGTCCTTGAAAAATTTAATTTAAAAAATCCACGTTTATGGCTTGGAAGGTCGTTGAAAAAATTAATTTAAAAAATCCACGTTTATGGCTTGGAAGGTCGTTGAAAAAATTAATTTTAAAAATCCACGTTTATGGCTTGGTAGGTCCTTGAAAAAATTAATTTAAAAAATCCACCTTGGAAGGTCCTTGAAATAAATAATTTAAAAAATCCAAGTTTATGGCTTGGTAGGTCCTTGAAATAAATTATTTAAAAAATCCACGTTTATGGCTTAGTAGGTCCTTGAAAAAATTTTATTTTAAAAATCCAAGTTTATGGCTTGGAAGGTCCTTGAAAAAAAATTATTTAAAAAATTCACGTTTATGGCTTGGAAGGTCTTCGAAAAAATTTATTTAAAAAATTCAAGTTCATGGCTTGGAAGGTTCTTGAAAAACTTAATTTAAAAAATCCACGTTTACGGCTTGGAAGTTCCTTCAAAAAAATATTTAAAAAAATCCAAGTTTATGGCTTGAAAGGTCCTTGGAAAAGAAATTATTTAAGAAATTAACGTTTATTGCTTGAAAGGTCCTTGAAAAAAAATTTATTTAAGAAATTAACGTTTATTGCTTGAAAGGTCCTTGAAAAAAAATTTATTTAAAAAATCCAAGTTCATGGCTTGGAAGGTCCTTGAAAAAATGTATTTAAAAAATCCAAGTTTATGGCTTGGAAGGTCCTTTAAATAATTTATTTAAAAAATCCACGTATATGGCTTGGAAGGTCCTTTAAACAATTTATTTAAAAAATCCACGTTTATGGCTTGGAAGGTCCTTGAAAAAATTTATTTAAAAAAATCCACGTTTATGGCTTGGAAGGTCCTTTAAACAATTTATTTAAAAAATCCACGTATATGGCTTGGAAGGCCCTTTAAACAATTTATTTAAAAAATCCACGTATATGGGTTGGAAGGTCCTTTAAACAATTTATTTAAAAAATCCACGTATATGGCTTGGAAGGTCCTTTAAACAATTTATTTAAAAAATCCACGTATTTGGCATGGAAGGTCCTTTAAACAATTTATTTAAAAAATCCACGTATATGGCTTGGAAGGTCCTTTAAACAATTTATTTAAAAAATCCACGTTTATGGCTTGGAAGGTCCTTTAAACAATTTATTTAAAAAGTCCACGTATATGGCTTGGAAGGTCCTTTAAACAATTTATTTAAAAAATCCACGTTTATGGCTTGGAAGGTCCTTGAAAATTTTTATTTAAAAAATCCACGTTAATGGTTTGGAAGGTCTTTGAAAATGTTTATTTAAAAAATCCACGTTTAAGGCTTGGAAGGTCCTTGAAAAATTTTATTTAAAAAATCCACGTTTATGGCTTGGAAGGTCCTTGAAAAATTTTATTTAAAAAATCCACGTATATGGCTTGGATGGTCCTTGAAAATTTTATTTAAGTCCTTGAAATTTTGTATTTAAAAAATCCACGTATATGGCTTGGAAGGTCCTTGACATTTTTTATTTAAAAAATCCACGTTTATGGCTTGGAAGGTCCTTGAAAAAAATTATTTCAAAAATCCACGTTTATTGATTATTTGGTCCCTGAAAAAATTTATCTAAAAACAAACTTTTTCCTTGGAATGCCCTAGACTTTATTGTCACTGTCTCTCATCGAAATAAATTTAAACAAAAACCCAGTCATATGTTTTTATTCTATTCTCCCACCCAGCATGTCTACTTCTTTTACAGGATCTATCAGCACAGCAGGAATGTTGCCCACCAAACAGATTTTTATTTGATGATGGCTGGTGAAAAAAAATTGATGTGCCATGGATGAATGTGTGTACAGTGCATTGGAGAACATTTTCATTGTAATTTACTCAAAGATGATCAGGACACCGACGTTTGTAAAGCTACTGCAAGTCAGAAGCCAAATAGCCCAGCTAACAAAGTAAGACCCATCCATTGTTGGGAGGATATTTAAAAAAAATAATATTAGCTCCATCTGCTGTCAAAAATGACCACACAAGATGCTAGCAAAGACATTAACCAACCAAGGAATATGTCCACATACAGATGTCACCCCAAAAATCGAATTTAAAAGTCTGTATAGATCCGCACAGATTTTTTTTTTTTTTGAGTAAAGAGTAAAATTTCCTGTAGCTTCCAAGACGATTCTTAGAAATCACACCAAAATAGCAACTTTATCAAACTACAGTTATAAGTCTCACTTACAGATGTCATCCCAGTACTCTGAGAGATATTGGTGATATCTGACGCCCTTTTAACAAAATTAATTTTTTTCAAAAGAAGTTTGTAATTAATAATTTCGATATACATAATTTCTAGTGGGTTCCAAATTAAACATCAGAAATCTCGCTTACCATCAGCTAAAATATAGAGATGTCAGCAATCAATGAACAAAATTTTTTCAGGCATAGATGTCACCCCATTATCCTTAGAAGTAATGCTTTTATTTTAACTTCCCAGTAATTTAGCCGAAGCCGAGTTTTACCAAAAATCAGAGTACACTCATAGGCATTTCATTGATCTTCAAAATCAGCCTCTCTTCAAAATCAGCCTCATATCGTGCATATCCATCAACAAATCCACAAATCTGTTTTCATGTACAGATGTCACCCTATTATTCCGAGTCGTTTGAAGTCAAAGCTCATATCACGAACTATATATTCGATTTCGATGCCAATCTTTTTCCAATTTCATGACACTTTTTTCACTGGGTTATTCTCCAACACACACACCATTGAAACCTATGATGAACGAGGAGCTCATTCTCACAGTTGGTAGCATTTGTTTGGCCATGTTGGTTGCCGTTTGAATTTTTGTTTTTTTGTGCTGATATGATTCTCCTTTTGGGCCCTGCGTTACACAGTCAGCTTCAGCAATGATTTTTATGTGTGTGTCCCGCAAAGCTTTTAACTATGAAATGCTGTGATTTCTTTGCCAAATGCATGTGGGGCAGGGTGTGTGTGTGTCAGTATTTACTGGGATGGATGCCTGTTTGATTCGTTTGCGTTCCTGTTGCTGTTGTTGCTGTTTTTTTTTACATTGTAAATACTTTTCATTTTAATTGCAAATTAATTGCTTCATCATTGGCTAGGAAACAACAACACAAAAAAACCCAAACGAAAATAACACCAACTACAAAAATTCAAATAAGTTCAATATGACCACTGACTGATTTAACTCGAATGTGGGTAGGGATAACAAAAAAATCGAATGAATGGCCCAGCAAATGATTTTGAACAAAAATTGTCTACGGGGCAGAGGACCACGGACCATACATTTATTAAATATTTTTTCTAAGGCCTTCTGAGCCATAGACGTGGATTTTTTTAATAAAAAATTTTCAAGGACCTTCCCAACAATAAACGTGGATTTTTTAAATAACATTTTTTTAAGACTTTCCAAGCCTTCCTTTTTAAATAAATTTTTTAAGGGCATTCCCAACAATAAACTTTGATTTTGCAAATAAATTTTTTTCAAGGACCTTCCAAGCCATTAACAAGGATTTTTTAAATAAATTTTTTTCAAAGACCTTGTACTCCACAGACGTGGATTTTTTAAATAAAATTTTTCAAGGACCTTCTAAGACATGAACTTGGATTTTTTAAATAAAATTTTTAAGGATCTTCCCAACAATAAACGTGGATTTTTTAAATAAATTTTTTCAAGGATCTTCTCAACAATAAAAGTGGATTTTTTGAATAAAAGTTTTCAAGGACCTTCCAAGCTAAAAACGTGGATTTTTTAAATAAAATTTTTCAAGGACCTTCTCATCAATAAAAGTGGATTTTTTGAATAAAAGTTTTCAAGGACCTTCAAAGCAATAAACGTGGATTTTTTAAAGAATTTTTTTAAAAAAATATTCAAGGAACTTCTGAGCCATAGACGTGGATTTTTAAAGAATTTTTAAAAAATATTCAAGGAACTTCTGAGCCACAGACGTGGATTTTTTAAATAATTTTTTTCAAAGATCTTCCGAGCCATAGACGTGGATTTTTTAAATAATTTTTTTCAAAGATCTTCTGAGCCATAGACATGGATTTTTTAAATAATTTTTTTCAAAGATCTTCCGAGCCATAGACGTGGATTTTTTAAATAATTTTTTTCAATGATCTTCTGAGCCATAGACGTGGATTTTTTAAATAATTTTTTTCAAATATCTTCTGAGAAATAGACGTGGATTTTTTAAATAATTTTTTTCAAAGATCTTCTGAGCCATAGACGTGGATTTTTTAAATAATTTTTTTCAAAGATCTTCTGAGCCATAGACGTGGATTTTTTAAATAATTTTTTTCAAAGATCTTCTGAGCCATAGACGTGGATTTTTTAAATAATTTTTTTCAAAGATTTTCTGAGCAATAGACGTGGATTTTTTAAATAATTTTTTTCAAAGATCTTCTGAGCCATAGAAGTGGATTTTTTAAATAATTTTTTTCAAAGATCTTCTGAGCCATAGACGTGGATTTTTTAAATAATTTTTTTCAAAGATTTTCTGAGCCATAGACGTGGATTTTTTAAATACATTTTTTCAAGGACCTTCCAAGCCATAAACGTGGATTTTTTAAATAAATTTTTTCAACGACCTTCCAAGCCATAAACGTGGATTTTTTAAATAAATTTTTTCAACGACCTTCCAAGCCATAAACGTGGATTTTTTAAATAATTTTTTTCAAGGACCTTCCAAGCCATAAACGTGGATTTTTAAATAATTTTTTTCAACGACCTTCCAAGCCATAAACGTGGATTTTTTAAATAATTTTTTTCAAGGACCTTCCAAGCCATAAACGTGGATTTTTTAAATAATTTTTTTCAAGGACCTTCCAAGCCATAAACGTGGATTTTTTAAATAATTTTTTTCAAGGACCTTCCAAGCCATAAACGTGGATTTTTTAAATAATTTTTTTCAAGGACCTTCCAAGCCATAAACGTGGATTTTTTAAATAATTTTTTTCAAGGACCTTCCAAGCCATAAACGTGGATTTTTTAAATAATTTTTTTCAAGGACCTTCCAAGCCATAAACGTGGATTTTTTAAATAATTTTTTTCAAGGACCTTCCAAGCCATAAACGTGGATTTTTTAAATAATTTTTTTCAAGGACCTTCCAAGCCATAAACGTGGATTTTTTAAATAATTTTTTTCAAGGACCTTCCAAGCCATAAACGTGGATTTTTTAAATAATTTTTTTCAAGGACCTTCCAAGCCATAAACGTGGATTTTTTAAATAATTTTTTCAAGGACCTTCCAAGCCATAAACGTGGATTTTTTAAATAATTTTTTTCAAGGACCTTCCAAGCCATAAACGTGGATTTTTTAAATAATTTTTTTCAAGGACCTTCCAAGCCATAAACGTGGATTTTTTAAATAATTTTTTTCAAGGACCTTCCAAGCCATAAACGTGGATTTTTTAAATAATTTTTTTCAAGGACCTTCCAAGCCATAAACGTGGATTTTTTAAATAATTTTTTTCAAGGACCTTCCAAGCCATAAACGTGGATTTTTTAAATAATTTTTTTCAAGGACCTTCCAAGCCATAAACGTGGATTTTTTAAATAATTTTTTTCAAGGACCTTCCAAGCCATAAACGTGGATTTTTTAAATAATTTTTTTCAAGGACCTTCCAAGCCATAAACGTGGATTTTTCAAATAATTTTTTTCAAGGACCTTCCAAGTCATAAACGTGGATTTTTTAAATAATTTTTTTCAAGGACCTTCCAAGCCATAAACGTGGATTTTTTAAATAATTTTTTTCAAGGACCTTCCAAGTCATAAACGTGGATTTTTTAAATAATTTTTTTCAAGGACCTTCCAAGCCATAAACGTGGATTTTTTAAATAATTTTTTTCAAGGACCTTCCAAGCCATAAACGTGGATTTTTTAAATAAATTTTTTCAAGGACCATCCAAGGCATAAATGTGGATTTTTTAAATAATTTTTTTCAAAAAACATCCAAGGCATAAATGTGGATTTTTTACATAATTTTTTTCAAGGACCATCCAAGGCATAAAGGTGGATTTGTAAAATAAATTTTTTCCAGGACCTTCTAAGACATGGACGTGGATTTTTTAAATAATTTTTTTCAAGGACCATCCAAGCAATAAACGTGGATTTTTTTTAAATAAATTTTTTTCAAGGACCATCCAAGCAATAAACGTGGATTTTTTTAAATAAATTTTTTTAAGAACCTTCTGAGCCATAGATGTGGATTTAAAAAAAAAAAATTAAGAACCTTCTGAGCCATAGATGTGGATTTTTTAAAGAATATTTTTTCAAGGACCTTTTGAGTTATAGACGTGGATTTTTAAAATTAATTTTTACAAGGATCTTCTGAGCCATAGACGTGGATTTTTTAAATAAATGTTTGCAAGGACACTCCAAGCCATAAACGTTGACCTTCCAAGCCATAAACTTAGACCTTTAGGACAACAAACGTTGATTTTTTAAATAATGTTTTTCGAGGACCTTGTGAACAATAAGCGTGGATTTTTTAAATATTTTTTTTAAGACTGTTCACTGGGTTTCAGTTTTTTCCTGTGTTTTTGGCCAAAAACCAAGGCAACTGGGTTTCATTTCTGTTTGGGATGCACATATAGAAAAAAAATTAAATAAGCCAGCAGTAGGTCGCTGTGGAAAATGCAATTACCACTTACGTACGAAATTACCCACTGGCTGCCACAATATCCAGAAATATCCTCCTCCCCCGCCCCCAACGTTCAATTTCCATTATTTAAATACACTCACACACACACAAACACACCGATGCGAACAAAATGAGGTTCCAGCCGTAATTATTTCAAAGTAAATAACAAACAGCGCCACCAAGACCATCGCGACCACCATCTGCATCCAGCAGCTCTCTTTTTTTTGGTGGAGCTGTTATTGATTACATTTTCGCTTTTCCGTGGTCAATTTGCATGTATTGGTTAAAACAAATACCGAAAAATATTTGGTGTTAGATTTTATTTTTTGTGATTTCTCTTTTTTCTCCGCTGCAAGTCAAATATTGCCGGTTTTGTTTTGTCTGTTTCGGATGCCACCAGTGACCAATTTTAGAGATAGTAGTTGTAGCATCAAAGTGAATCAGTTAGTGGCTTGTGGGATGGATTTGGATAGAGTCGTTGAGTTGCTTTCAACGTTTTTTTTTTTCTTCGATGAAACAGCTAATTTGTTAGCAAGGTTGAATGTGATAGGATTGTGAAGCGAAAACATTTGTCCAAGGACTGCCATAGCCATAATCGAGGAAATTTTAAATATTTTTTGTAAAAGGACTATTAGGGCTATTACCTATGGACGATTTTCCCTGTTTTTATATATAATTGCCCTTCAGCAGGTCTTTTTAATTTGACTTAATTTTTTGAAAAAAAAAAAATATATTTTCCTACACAACACCAAAGGTATAATTATTATTATTATTTATTTATTTTTTTATTTTGACAATACCTATATCTGAAATTAAAAAAAAAAAATTGCTAACCCTCGAACCCATTTCAAAAAAGTTTTTCAGCTCTCAGGACACCTCTAAGCCACCAAATACCTGCAACAAACTCAGGTGCTCCCATTGCATTTTCTTCCTACATCAATTATGCCTTCTACGACATCGAACATGTCCATTCCCTGTGTGGTACCAACTAAGCTAACACCATTAGCCATAATTGAAAAATAATCATATTTTTCATGGAGTTATCGCTGACTCCACTCGTTTTTCAATTATTGTGCGATTTTGTCGTTCCTTTTAAAATTTATGAGGCCATAAAATAGTCCGCATGTCTCCTTTCACACCAGCTGCATTTCCAAGGAAAATATTTAATTAAAAACTGGATTACTGTGAAGTTGAAGAAATGACAAAAAGTTGCCATAAATTATGAATGTTAATAATTTCGATTTATGTATCAGGAAATTAGCACGTCATGGATTAAGTCTACCTAGTTTATAAATCTCTTTTAAATTATCACTGTGAAATATGTTACACCTGCATGTTTCAAGCATGTTTTTTCTTTAGGGAATGCAGAGATAGTGAATACATCTCTGATTTTTTAAATAAATTTCAAGGGCCATCCAAGGATGGAACAATAGAAGAAGAGAATTATAGAAGTATAAATACATTTTTTCAACCACCATCCAAGCCATAAACATCAATTTTTTAAATATATTTTTTCAAGGACAATCCAAAAAATAAACCTGGATTTAAAAAAATATGGACCTTCCAAGACTTAAACGTGGATTTTATATATATTTTATTTCAAGGACCTTCCAAAACATAAACTTGGATTTTTTAAATAATTTTTTTCAAGGACCTTCGAAGACATAAACGTGGATTATTAAATGATTTTCTTCAAAGACCGTCCAAGGAATAAACGTGGATTTTTTAAATTAATTTTTTCAAGGACCTTCCAAGACATGAACGTGGATTTTTTAAATGATTTTTTTTCAAGGACCTGCATAGCCATAGACGTGGGTTTTAAATATTTTTTTTCAAGGACCTTCATAGCCATAGACGTGGATTTTTAAATAATTTTCTTCAAGGACCTTCATAGCCATAGACGTGGATTTTTAAATAATTTGTTAAGGACCTTCCAAGCTATAAACGTGGATTTTTTAAATAATTTTTTTAAGGACTTTTTTAACCATAGACGTGGATTTTTAAATAATTTTTTTCAAGGACCTTCTTAATCACAGACGTGGATTTTTAAATAATTTGTTAAGGACCTTCAAAGCTATAAACATGGATTTTTTAAATAATTTTTTTCAAGGACCTTCTTAACCATAGACGTGGATTTTTAAATAATTTTTTTCAAGGACCTTCTTAACCATAGACGTGGATTTTTAAATAATTTGTTAAGGACCTTCAAAGCTATAAACATGGATTTTTTAAATAATTTTTTTCAAGGACCTTCTTAACCATAGACGTGGATTTTTAAATAATTTTTTTCAAGGACCTTTTTACCCATAGACATGGATTTTTTAAATAATTTTTTTCAAGGACCCTCTTACCCATAGACTTGGATTTTTTAAATAATATTTTTCCAGTACCTTCCTAACCACAGACCTGGATTTTTCAAAAAAAAATTTCAAGGACTTTCGTAGCCATAGACGTGGATTTTTCAAATAAATTTTTTCAAGGACTTTCATAGCCATAGACGTGGATTTTTCAAATAAATTTTTTCAAGGACTTTCATAGCCATAGACGTGGATTTTTTAAATAAATTTTTTCAAGGAGTTTCTGAACAAAAGACATGAATTTTTTAAATAAATTTTTTCAAGGACCTTCTTAACCATAGAGTGGATCTTTTGAATAAATTTTTTCAAGGACCTTCTGAGCCATAGGCGTTGATTTTTAAATAAATTTTTTTCAAGTGCTTGAGATGCCTTGCGCGCGGATTTTTTAAATACATTTTTTCAAGGGTTATCGAAGCCTTACGCGTGGATTTTTTAAATAATTTTTTCAAGGACCTTCCAAGTCATAAACGTGGACTTTTTAAATAAATTTTTTTCAACAACCTTGGAACGTGGATTTTTTAAATAATTATTTTCAAGTACTTGAGATGCCTTGCGAGCGGATTTTTTAAATACATTTTTTCAAGGGTTATCGAAGCCTTACGCGTGGATTTTTTAAATAATTTTTTCAAGGACCTTCCAAGTCATAGACGTGGACTTTTTAAATAAATTTTTTTCAACAACCTTGGAACATGGATTTTTTAGCCATAAACGTGGATTTTTTAAATAATTTTTTTCTAAGACCTTCCGAGCCATAAACGTGGATTTTTTAAATAAAATTATGACCTTCCAGGCCATAAACGTGGATTTTTTAAAAAAAATTTTTCAGCGACCTTCCAAGCCATAAACGTTGATTTTTTAAATAATTTTTTTCAAGGACCTTATAAGCCATAACTTGGATTTTTTAAATACAAGGACCTTCCAAGCCATAAACTTGGATTTTTTATATTTTTTTTTCAAGGAACTTCCAAGCCATAAACGTGGATTTTTAAAAAAAAATCTTCAAGGACCTTCTTACCCATAGACATGGATTTTTTAAATAATTTTTTGCAAGGACTTTCCAAGCCATAAACGTGGATTTTTTAAATAAATTTTTTCAAGGACCTTCTGAGCCATAGACGTGGATTTAAAAAAGTCAAGGACCTTCTGAGCAATAGACGTGGATTTAAAAAAGTCAAGGACCTTCACTATCGAAGCCTTACGCGTAGATTTTTTAAATAAATTTTTTCAAGGACCTTCTGAGCCATAGACGTGGATTTAAAAAAGACAAGGACCTTCACTATCGAAGCCTTACGCGTAGATTTTTTAAATAATTTTTTTCAAGGACTACCGAAGCCTTAAACGTGGATTTTTTAAATAAATTTCTTCGAGGACCTTTTTACCCAATGACGTGGATTTTTCAAATAAATTTCTTCAAGGACCTTCTTTTCCATAGACGTGGATTTTTTAAATAATTTTTTTTCAAGGACCTTCTTTCCCATAGACGTGGATTTTTTAAATATTTTTCTTCAAGGACCTTTTTACCCAAAGACGTGGATTTTTCAAATACTTTTTTCAAGGACCTATCAAGCCATAAACGTGGAATTTTTTCAAGGACCTTCGAATCCTTATGCGTGGATTTTTTAAATAAATTTTTCAAGGACCTTCGAAGCCTTACGCGTGGATTTTCAAAATGATTTTTTTTAAGGAGTATCGAAGCCTTACGCATGGATTTTTTAAATAAACTTTTTCAAGGACTATCGAAGCCTTACGCGTGGATTTTTTAAACAAATTATTTAAAGGAATATCGAAGCCTAACGCGTGGATTTTTTAAATAATTTTTTTAAGGAGTATCGAAGCCTAACGCGTGGATTTTTTAAATAATTTTTTTAAGGAGTATCGAAGCCTTACGCATTTTTTAAATAAATTTTTTCAAGGACTATCGAAGCCTTACGCTTGGATTTTTAAATAAATTTTTTCAAGGACTATCGAAACCTTACGCTTGGATTTTTAAATAAATTTTTTCAAGGACAATCGAAGTGTAACGCTTGGATTTTCGATATAAATTTGTAAAGGTAAAATCATAAAATAAAATAATCATAATCCATAAAATAAATTTTATCAAGGACTATTCAAGGAAGAACCCTGGTTTTTTAAATAACTTTTCTTCAAGAACCATCCAGAAAAAAAGTAGATCTTTTAAAATATTTTTTTAAAGACCATCCAACAAAGAATGATGGATTTCTGAAATAAATGTTTTAAAGGACCAGCTATGTCAGAGACGTGTTTTTTTTTATTTTTTCAAAGACCATCCAAGGAAGAAACCTGGATTTCCAGATATTACTGGAATTAAAAAAAAATGCAAGTACCACCCAAAGAAGAAACGTGGATTAGTCTTTCAAAATGGGCCGATAGGAATGTAAATAATCCCAATGAAAATTATTAAATATGTTCACTTAAACTGTTAATATTTAGGTTTTATACATCTTTCAGCCAACAGGACTATGAAGATCCTTAGAAAAACGACATCCCTCCTAGGGCTACTGAGCTCGGCACGAAAGGACCTCATTTTCCAAACACACACACACATCGCAAAATAAATCATAACCTCAAAAATATTATTTATGATTTTATTTTATTCCATAGACACTGCACTTCCTGAGGAGCTCATTGAAACGCTCTCCCTCTCTGACACAATTACTCAGACCACACGTCGTTGGCTGTCACATTGACACCTGGACATAAAACACTTTGAACTTTGATTCGAACAAAAGCTAGAGAAACAACTAATGCTAGAATTGAACAGAGGGAACGTTGGATGAAGGGTGGAAATTTAGATATTGATGCTGCCCCGGGCTCCAGGACAATGTAAAGTTAAGGCACAGGACAAAACAAAAATCATAATGGAGAGTTGTGAAAAAAATTTTTGTCGCATGAGAGGTTATGGGAGAAGGATGTTAGGGGGGGTGTAAACTGTGTGACTTCCCTAAATATTTTCTAGGTGCACTGCTGCAGAGTTGTACTTGTCATACATTTACATTTTTATAAACATTGTAAATAGAATTTGTGCTCAGATTCAATAACAGGTAGCGACAGGAAGCTACTTTTTAGAAAGTTGGTATTTTTATGAGGTGACTCCTCTAGAAATTGAAAAAAATCAAAAAAAAATATATTTTTTTCAAAATCCACTATTGCAGCCCTTTGGGAAATTTGAAAAAATCTAAAAGAATATTTAAAAAAAAAATTGCCATTGTAAAATAAAGACAGCTTTTATAAAGTTTTATGCTTCTCCTTAACATTTAATATTTTTTGTTTTTAAAAAATTATGGAACCTTTTTTTTTTTAACAAATCCAAACCAAAGATGAAAAATATTGTCTCGTTAGCTGAATATATCACAATATTCCATTCGACAAATATTGAAAATTGAGCTCGGGGTAAAGCCATTGAAATTCCAAAGATTGCAAGAACTTACACCGCAACAGAAAGAAAATAGACTCAAAAGAGCTAAAGAGTTGCTTCGCTTGGCCGAAAGTGGTGAACTGCCGAATTTGGTTTTCTCTCTCTCCGATGAGAAAACATTCGTTGTCCAGCAGTTTGTAAACAAACAAAATTATCGTGTTTACTTTCCAAAAAGGTCAGTTGAAAATGTGCGTCCTCGGTTGGACACTTCGTGGGATCTCAAGCACCAGCCATGGTGATGGTGTGGGCCGCCATAAGAGCCGATGGTCGCCCTTCGCTCGTATTAATCGACCGACCGTGGCATCAGAATAAATGTCAAATATTATCGCGAAAATATTCTGGAGGGTGAATTAAAGCCTTGGGCACGCACACATTTTGGCCGCAGACCTTGGATATTCCAACAGGACTCAGCACCATCGCACTCAACACCTGCCTCCCAAGAATGGTTACAAAATCAGGTTCCCCGCTTCATTTCCAGCGCACAATGGCCACCAAAATCTCCGGATACCAATCCGTTGGACTATTGTGTCTGGAGTAGTTTGTAAAGCAATGTTGGCACTAAAAAATACCAAAGAGAACCAGAACAAGCCGTATGACAGAACAGTGTTGGTAGCCCTTGACCTATCAAAGGTATTTGATACGGAATTCCGGAAAGGAAGGGCTGAACCCTTATCACGCGGAGCTTGCCGCATACTTCCACGCGAGGAATATGAAAATATCCGCCACGAAATCAACGGCCACCATCTTTACCACATGGTCTGCGGAGATGAGAACACAGCTGAATGTGTCATCAGAAAAAATGCCGAATATTTTGGCCGCAGAGCTTGGACATTCCAGGACTCAGCACCATCGCACACTCAACACGCGCCACCCAAATATGGTTATAAAATTAGGTTCCCCGCTTCATTTCCAGCGCACAATGGCCACCAAAATTTGCGGATACCAATCCGTTGGACTATTGTGTCTGGAGTATTTTGGAGAGCAAGGTTGGCGCTAAAAAATACCAAAGTGTCGATCAACTCAAGCAAGCGCTTCGCCGGGAATGGGCCAAAATACCGAAGAGCAACATTGTGACGGTTTCATTGGCCATTTGAAGGTCATAATTCGTGTCAAAGGTGACCAATTCGAACAAATCTAAATTTCTTCTAAAATTTGATGCTATTTCCGACATTTATTTTTTTTCTTTCATTCAATAAACTTTAAAAAAATTAAAAATATGGCTTTTGACTTTGTTGCAGTTTTTTTATCTCACCCTGCATTTCACCCATCCTAGTATTTCGACTAACACAAGATCTGCCGTGAAGATGTTATATATCGGTCCACTCCTTCTAGTGCCTCCCCCACAAAGGGACTAAATTTTGAATATTCACGAAGCTCATAAAACGCGAAATTAACAACCGATTCCATTAGGACTTGGCACATCTCAATATTTTCCATCACGAACGATATCTTCAGGTACCTCTCCCACACTGGGTTCAGGATTTTGAAAAACAATACGCTCATGTATCAACATATTCTAAATAGTATCAGATACCCCATATAAAATGAAGAAAGTAGTCGAGCCTGGCACGTTTATATCATATTTGTTTAGGTCCGATACGAAATGGACAGTATTGACCCATTCCTTCGGAACCTACTCCACTGAGGGTCAACAATTTGAATAATCATAGCAGAAGTCAAAATCTGTCGGCAAAACCGACTAATAATTTGTTGCCTTTGAGTTTTCATAATCCTGCCACATGGAGGTGAATAAAATGACACAAAAAGAGAGGTTAAAACAAATAAACATCATCTTCAGTTACAAAATCCACATTTATGGCTTAAAAGGTCTTTGAAAAAATTTATTTAAAAAATCCACGTTTATGGCTTGGTAGGTCCATGAAATAAATTTATTTAAAAAATCCACGTTTATGGCTTGGTAGGTCCATGAAATAAATTTATTTAAAAAATCCACGTTTATGGCTTGGTAGGTCCATAAAATAAATTTATTTAAAAAATCCACGTTTAAGGCTTGAAAGGTTCTTGAAAAAAACATATTCAAAAAATAAAATTTATTTAAAAAATCAACGATTATGGCTTGGTAGGTCCTTGAAATAAATTTATTTAAAAAATCCGCTGTTATGGCTTGGAAAGTCCTTGAAATAAATTTATTTAAAAAATCCACTGTTATGGCTTGGAAGGTCCTTAAAAAATTTATTTAAAAAATTTACGTTTATGGCTTGGAAGGTCGTTAAAAAAATTATTTAAAAAATCCACGCTTATGGCTTGGAAGGTCCTTGAAAAATTTATTTAAAAAATCCACGTTTATGGCTTGGAAGGTCCTTGAAAAAATTTATTTAAAAAATCCACATTTATGGCTTAAAAGGTCTTTGAAAAAATTTATTTAAAAAATCCACGATTAAGGCTTGGATGGTCCTCGAAAAAAAAATTATTTAAAAAATCCAAGTTTATGGCTTGGAAGGTCGTTGAAAAAAATTTATTTAAAAAATCCAGGTTTATGGCTTGGAAGGTCGTTGAAAAAAATTTATTTAAAAAATCCAAGTTTATGGCTTGGAAGTCGCTGAAAAAAATTATTTAAAAAATCCACGCTTATGGCTTGGAAGGTCCTTGAAAAAATTTATTTAAAAAATCAACGTTTATGGCTTGGTAGGTCCTTGAAATAAATTTATTTAAAAAATCCGCTGTTATGGCTTGGAAGGTCGTTGAAAAAAATTTATTTAAAAAATCCAAGTTTATGGCTTGGAAGGTCGCTGAAAAAAATTATTTAAAAAATCCGCTGTTATGGCTTGGAAGGTCGTTGAAAAAAATTTATTTAAAAAATCCAAGTTTATGGCTTGGAAGGTCGCTGAAAAAAATTATTTAAAAAATCCACGCTTATGGCTTGGAAGGTCCTTGAAAAAATTTATTTAAAAATTCACGTTTATGGCTTCGAAGGTCCTTGAAAAAAATTTATTTAAAAAATCCACGCTTATGGCTTGGAAGGTTCTTGAAAAAATTTATTTAAAAAATCCACGTTTATGGCTTGGAAGGTCCTTGAAAAAATTTATTTAAAAAATCCACGTTTATGGCTTGGAAGGTCCTTGAAAAAATTTATTTAAAAAATCCACGTTTATGGCTTGGAAGGTCCTTGAAAAAATTTATTTAAAAAATCCACGTTTATGGCTTGGAAGGTCCTTGAAAAAATTTATTTAAAAAATCCACGTTTATGGCTTGGAAGGTCGTTGAAAAAAATTATTTAAAAAATCCACGTTCATGGCTTGGAAGGTCGTTGAAAAAAATTATTTAAAAAATCCACGTTCATGGCTTGGAAGGTCGTTGAAAAAAATTATTTAAAAAATCCACGTTTATGGCTTGGAAGGTCGTTGAAAAAAATTATTTAAAAAATCCACGTTTATGCCTTGGATGGTCCTTGAAAAAATTTATTTAAAAAATCCACGTTTATGCCTTGGATGGTCCTTGAAAAAATTTATTTAAAAAATCCACGTTTATGCCTTGGATGGTCCTTGAAAAAATTTATTTAAAAAATCCACGTTTATGCCTTGGATGGTCCTTGAAAAAATTTATTTAAAAAATCAACGTTTATGCCTTGGATGGTCCTTGAAAAAAATTTATTTAAAAAATCCACGTTTATGCCTTGGATGGTCCTTGAAAAAAATTATTTAAAAAATCCACGTTTATGCCTTGGATGGTCCTTGAAAAAATTTATTTAAAAAATCCACGATTATGCCTTGGATGGTCTTTGAAAAAAATTTATTTAAAAAATCCACGTTTATGCCTTGGATGGTCCTTGAAAAAAATTATTTAAAAAATCCACGTTTATGCCTTGGATGGTCCTTGAAAAAATTTGTTTAAAAAATCCACGATTATGCCTTGGATGGTCCTTGAAAAAATTTATTTAAAAAATCCACGTTTATGCCTTGGATGGTCCTTGAAAAAATTTATTTAAAAAATCCAAGTTTATGCCTTTAATGGTCCTTGAAAAAATTTATTTAAAAAATCCACGGTTATGCCTTTAATGTTCCTTGAAAAAATTTATTTAAAAAATCCACGTTTATGCCTTGGATGGTCCTTGAAAAAATGTATTTAAATAATCCACGTTTATGCCTTGGATGGTCCTTGAAAAAAAAATATTTAAAAAATCCACGTTTATGCAAGGCTGGGCCCATGCAAAATCTTAAGATTCTAGCTTCGGCCGTATCGTCTGGACGTTCATTCTATAGATTGGGCGTACGCGTAACATAATAGTGTATATTGCTCATACGTCGACTTCAACATCAATATGAAGGGCATTCAAAATTCTCTCTGATTCCAACTGGAAGCTGGCACCTGTTTGCTCTGAATACCCATCCAGGAGAAGCAGCAGCATCAGCAGAAACAGTGTCACACAATAACCATTTAACATAAAAGAGTTTTGCAATTTTTAACCCGAAGCTATGTTTTGTTCTGGTGAACTGGGAAAAAGGTTGTAATACAAAACGTATACAAGTAACACAGAGTCCTGGTACTGCTACTGCTCCTCCTCCTCCTCCTTGCCCCTCCCAATGGCCAAATACAGAGCCAGATTCCGAACGGAGTGAAATATTCAACACAGTTGTTTTCCAAAAGGAGCAGCCATGGAGGTTGGGGTTGGGAAAATATGCTGGGTCTGCCAACAATGGTCAGGAGGTGTGGGTGTATGAAATGCACGAACACAAGTATGCCACACACACACCAGCTGAAAAAAGACGGTAATAAAAGAACAACGAGAACAACATCGGGACAAAAAAAAAGTCGACATCAGGTGTTGCACGTTGTACAAAAGCTTATCTCAAATGATTTATAAAGTACCAACAGCGGTGAGGCCAAAGCCATTGTCATTGCATAAAATATGCCAACAAAATACTGGTGTTGTTGTTGCTGGAGTTGTTGTTGTTTTTTGTCCTTGTATCAACATCCACAATATACCAGTACAGCAGGCCTTCATTGTAGATGGCTGCTTAAATTTCAGGAATGCCTGGCCTTTTGGCTACATAGTTTTTCTCTCAAGCCCCCCTTCGTTTCTACCACCCCCCCCCCCTCCCACCTCTCCCTCAAATATCAGCAATGATTTCAGCGTATGAATGAATCCATGAATGTGCAGCAAAAAAAACACAGGCAACAATTCAAGTGAATGAACCGAAGAAAAAAATGACAACACTCCCCCACCACCCTTGGACCAAAGTGAACCTGAAATCATTGAAGGTATGAATATATGAAAAATATTTATATACCCAACTTCAGCAGCTCCCATCGACATACACTGGGGGCATGGACGAGCACAACTGCAGCACCAGAAAATGAATATTAAAAAAAGTGAAAAAAAACAACAACAACTGCATGGGCATAAAAAATTATTAAATGCCTGATAGGAGTATTGAAAAAAGTTAAGAAAAAAACTGAAAATATGACACAAATACAAAGGCACACACACACATGCAGCAGCCACTGCCGCCAAATACTGCTGGTAGTCGCTGTGTAAACTGTACATAAATTCATATTATCAGTCCAATATTTTGTTGAATTTCATTTCGGTTTTTTATTTCACTTTCATGCCGAGTGATATATTTTCTGGCATATCCTGTGAGTTTTCATGATCCTGCCACATGGAGGTGAATAAAATGACACAAAAAGGGAGGTTGAAAAAATAAACATCATCATATAAAAAATTCACGTTTTTGGCTTGGAAGGTCCTTGAAAAAATTTATTTAAAAAATCCACGTTTATGGCTTGGAAGGTCGTTGAAAAAATTTATTTAAAAAATCCACGTTTTTGGCTTGGAAGGTCGTTGAAAAATTTTATTTAAAAAATCCACGTTTATGGCTTGGAAGGTCGTTGAAAAAATTTATTTAAAAAATCCACGTTTTTGGCTTGGAAGGTCCTTGAAAAAATTTATTTAAAAAATCCACGTTTATGGCTTGGAAGGTCGTTGAAAAAATTTATTTAAAAAATCCACGTTTATGGCTTGGAAGGTCGTTGAAAAAAAATTATTTAAAAAATCCACGTTTATGGCTTGGAAGGTCCTTGAAAAATTTATTTAAAAAATCCGCGTTTATGGCTTGGAAGGTGCTTGAAAAAATTTATTTAAAAAATCCAAGTTTATTGTGGAGAAGGTCCTTGAAAAAATTTATTTAAAAAATCCACGTTTATGGCTTGGAAGGTCCCTGAAAAAATTTATTTAAAAAATCCACGTTTATGGCTTGGAAGGTCTTTGAAAAAAATTTATTAAAAAATTCACGTTTATGGCTTGGAAGGTGCATGAAAAAAAATTATTTAAAAATTCCAAGTTTATAGCTTGTAAGGTCCTTGAACAAAAATATTTAAAAATTCCAGGTTTATGGCTTGGAAGGTTCTTGAAAAAAAAAATATTTAAAAATTCCACATCTATGGCTTGGAAGGTCCTTGAAAAAATTTATTTAAAAAATCCACATTTATGCCTTGGAGGGTCCTTAAAAAATTTATTTAAAAAATCCACGTTTATGGCTTGGAAGGTCCTTGAAAAATTTTATTTAAAAAATCCACGTTTATGGCTTGGATGGTCCTTTGAAAAATTTATTTAAAAAATCCACGTTTATCGATTAGAAGGTCCTTGAAAATTTTTATATAAAAATCCACATTTATGGCTTGGAAGGTCGTTGAAAAATTTATTTAAAAATCCACGTTTATGGCTTGGAAGGTCGTTGAAAAAATGTATTAAAAAATCCCTGTTCATGGCTTGGAAGCTCTTTAAAAAAACGTATTTAACAAATCCACGTTTATGGCTTGGAAGCTCTTTGAAAAAATTTATTTAAAAAATCCACGTTTATGTTTTGGAAGATTCTTGAAAAAAAATTATTTAAAAAATCCACGTTTATGGCTTGGAAGGTCCTTGAAATAAATTTATTTAAAAAATCCACGTTTATGGCTTGGTAGGTCCTTGAAATAAATTTATTTAAAAAATCCACGTTTATGGCTTGGAAGGTCCTTTAAAAAATTAATAATATAAAAAATCCACGTTTATGGCTTGGAAGGCCCTTCTAAAAAAATTATTTAAAAAATCCACGTTTATGGCTTGGAAGGTCGTTGAAAAATTTATTTAAAAATCCACGTTTATGGCTTGGAAGGTCGTTGAAAAAATGTATTAAAAAATCCCTGTTCATGGCTTGGAAGCTCTTTAAAAAAACGTATTTAACAAATCCACGTTTATGGCTTGGAAGCTCTTTGAAAAAATTTATTTAAAAAATCCACGTTTATGTCTTGGAAGATTCTTGAAAAAAAATTATTTAAAAAATCCACGTTTATGGCTTGGAAGGTCCTTGAAAAAATTTATTTAAAAAATCCACGTTTATGGCTTGGAAGGTCTTTGAAAATTTTTATTTAAAAAATCCACGTTTATGGCTTGGAAGATTCTTGAAAAAAATTATTTAAAAAATTCACGTTTATGGCTTGGAAGGTCCATGCTTGGATGTTGGTTGGAAAAATGTATTTTAATTTTTTATGGCTCTTTCAAAAAAAATTATAACTAATTTTTTTTTTTTTTTTTTGATACCTTCCTAATAACAAAGTCTCTATTTTTTTAATTCATATTTCAGTTTATAATTCTGTGTTACTTATTTTTTAATTACCAACTATTTTTTCTCTACAACTGCAATTCTCAATTTTAATCCGAAACCGAAGCATTGAATACGAAAATCTAAGCAGTCCATAAGTAAGGACTTATTTTAATGGAAATTCAAACGCATTCCTATCGTTTGAGTATTGCCAAACAACTGGTCAAAATTTCTAAATTTTGAGATATGCATAAGTAAAAATAAATCCTCAGTACAACGATTGGAAATTTAAGCACAATATTTTGTATATTGGGGTGGGGTTAAAAAATATTTGAAAATAATTTTAAATATTTTTTACGGACAATAGACTTTCAAGGAGTAGTTTTTCAGGATTTTCGAATAATGTAATTTTGAAGAACCAATAGAGTTTAAGTTTTTCGAATAAAATTTTAAAAATAACCAACAGGACGTACATTTTTACATAATATTTTTTTCAATGACCACCGAAGAGAAAATTTTAAAAATAATATTATTTTATGAACCAAAAACAAAAATTCTATATTTTTTCAAAAATATATCTCAAGGATCAAAGGTCGTGGATTTTGGAAATAATATTTTTTCGAAGAACAACAAAGTTTATTTTTTAAGGAATATTTTTTTCAATGGCCAAAAACACGCAGATTTTTTAAAAATTATTTTTGCAAGGACCAACAACGCATGGATAGTCCAGGACCAAAGTAGCTTGATTTTCTTTTGTGTAATATTTTTTCAGGGCCAAAATTGTCTGGATTCTAAGGATATTTTTTAAGGGCTTCTTAAAGACAAATATGGTGTAGAATTTTAAAACATAAAATGTTCTTCCCAAAATTTCCTTTGAATTTCCCGACCCACCCCAATACATCCCATGTAATATTTTCCCCATACACATTTGTGAATATAAATTCGAGTATTGAAATAAATTTATAGCAAATGCCAATTTAATAACATAATCTGTTCGAATGTTCAAATGGTCTTAAAAAACAATCAAATGCACTTGTGTACGGCTGCAAATGAATGTGCACACACACACAGGCACATACGTACATCCATACGAATGAATGAACAAATGTTGCAACAACAATAACAAATGACAACAACTGCAACGACAAGAATAACAAAAGCTTTGACTAATTAATTTACATTTATCTGTTAACTGCATTATAGGTATGCACGAACATGCACAAGAAGACATACATATGTGTGCACAAATACATACGCACATTCCACTTCATAGAGACAGGTAAGGAGGTAAAATTATTTTAAGGGGATATTTGGAATTAATGGGGGGCCTTTATGTTGAAATATAGCATTTCTAGCTCCAATGTTCCTTGGAAAATATCATTTAAGAAATACAGGTTTTCTGTTGAGAAGGTCCTTGAAAAAAAATGTATTAAAAAAATCCACGTTTATGTCTTGGAAGGTCCTTTAAAAAATTTATTAAAAAATCCAAGTTTATGCCTTGGATGGACCTTCAAAAAATTTATTAAAAAATCCACGTTTATGCCTTGGATGGACCTTCAAAAAATTTATTAAAAAATCCACGTTTATTGTTGAGAAGGTCCTTGAAAAAAATTATTAAAAAATCTACGTTTATTGTTGAGAAGGTCCTTGAAAAAAGTATTAAAAAAAATACACGTTTATTGGTCTAAAGATCCTCGAATAAATTTATTAAAAAAAAAATTCACGTTTATTGCTCTAAAGATCCTTGAAAAAAAAAATTTAAAAAAAATCCAAGGTTATTGTTGAGAAGGTCCTTGGAAAAATTTATTTAAAAAATCGACGTTTATTGCTCGAAAGATGCTTGAAAAAAATTATTTAAAAAATCCACGTTTATTGTTGAGAAGGTCCTTGGAAAAATTTATTTAAAAAATTAACGTTTATTGTTGAGAAGGTCCTTGGAAAAATTTATTTAAAAAATCGACGTTTATTGCTCGAAAGATCCTTGGAAAAAATTATTTAAAAAATCCACGTTTATTGTTGAGAAGGTCCTTGGAAAAATTTATTTAAAAAATTAACGTTTATTGTGAGAAGGTCCTTGGAAAAATTTATTTAAAAAATTAACGTTTATTGTTGAGAAGGTCCTTGGAAAAATTTTTTTAAAAAATTAACGTTTATTGTTGAGAAGGTCCTTGGAAAAATTTATTTAAAAAATCGACGTTTATTGCTCGAAAGATTAATTAATTAATTAAATTAAAAAATCCACGTTTATCGCTCGAAAGATTAATTAATTAATTAATTAATTAAAAAAATCCACGTTTATTGTTGAGAAGGTCCTTGAAAAAATTTATTTAAAAATCCACGTTTATTGTTGAGAAGGTCCTTGAAAAAATTTATTTAAAAATCCACGTTTATTGTTGAGAAGGTCCTTGAAAAAATTTATTTAAAAATCCACGTTTATTGTTGAGAAGGTCCTTGAAAAAAATTATTTAATAAATCCACGTTTATTGTTGAGTAGGTCCTTGAAAAAATTTATTTAAAAATCCACGTTTATTGTTGGGAAGGTCCTTGAAAAAATTATTTAATAAATCCACGTTTATTGTTGGAAAGGTCCTTGAATTTTTTTTTTAAAAATCCACGTTTATTGTTGGAAAGGTCCTTGAATTTTTTTTAAATCCACGTTTATTGTTGGAAAGGTCCTTGAAAGAAATTATTTAAAAATCCACGTTTATTGTTGGGAAGGTCCTTAAAAAAATGTATTTAAAAAATCCACTTTATTGTTGGAAAGGTCCTTGATTTTTTTTAAAAAAAAATCCACGATTATTGTTGCGAAGGTCCTTGAAAAAATTTATTTAAAAAATCCAAGATTATTGTTGCGAAGGTCCTTGAAAAAATTTATTTAAAAAATCCACGATTATTGTTGCGAAGGTCCTTGAAAAAATTTATTTAAAAAATCCACGATTATTGTTGCGAAGGTCCTTGAAAAAATTTATTTAAAAAATCCACGTTTATTGGTCTAAAGATCCTTGGAAAAATTTATTTAAAAAATCCACGTTTATTGCTCTAAAGATCCTTGAAAAAAAAAATTTAAAAAAAATCCAAGGTTATTGTTGAGAAGGTCCTTGGAAAAATTTATTTAAAAAATCGACGTTTATTGCTCGAAAGATCCTTGAAAAAAATTATTTAAAAAATCCACGTTTATTGCTCGAAAGATCCTTGAAAAAAATTATTTAAAAAATCCACGTTTATTGTTGAGAAGGTCCTTGGAAAAATTTATTTAAAAAATTAACGTTTATTGTTGAGAAGGTCCTTGGAAAAATTTATTTAAAAAATCGACGTTTATTGCTCGAAAGATCCTTGAAAAAAATTATTTAAAAAATCGACGTTTATTGCTCGAAAGATCCTTGGAAAAAATTATTTAAAAAATCCACGTTTATTGTTGAGAAGGTCCTTGGAAAAATTTATTTAAAAAATTAACGTTTATTGTTGAGAAGGTCCTTGGAAAAATTTATTTAAAAAATTAACGTTTATTGTTGAGAAGGTCCTTGGAAAAATTTATTTAAAAAATCGACGTTTATTGCTCGAAAGATTAATTAATTAATTAATTTAAAAAATCCACGTTTATCGCTCGAAAGATTAATTAATTAATTAATTAAAAAAATCCACGTTTATTGTTGAGAAGGTCCTTGAAAAAATTTATTTAAAAATCCACGTTTATTGTTGGGAAGGTCCTTGAAAAAAATTATTTAATAAATTCACGTTTATTGTTGAGAAGGTCCTTGAAAAAATTTATTTAAAAATCCACGTTTATTGTTGGGAAGGTCCTTGAAAAAAATTATTTAATAAATCCACGTTTATTGTTGGAAAGGTCCTTGATTTTTTTTTTTTTTTTTTAAATCCACGTTTATTGTTGGAAATGTCCTTGAATTTTTTTTTTAAATCCACGTTTATTGTTGGAAAGGTCCTTGAATGAAATTATTTAAAAATCCACGTTTATTGTTGGGAAGGTCCTTGAAAAAATGTATTTAAAAAATCCACTTTATTGTTGGAAAGGTCCTTGAAAAAATTTATTTAAGAAATCCACGATTATTGTTGCGAAAGTCCTTGAAAAAATTTATTTAAAAAATCCACGTTTATTGGTCTAAAGATCCTTGAAAAAATTTATTTAAAAAATCCACGTTTATTGGTCTAAAGATCCTTGAAAAAATTTATTTAAAAAATCCACGTTTATTGGTCTAAAGATCCTTGAAAAAATTTATTTAAAAAATCCACGTTTATTGGTCTAAAGATCCTTGAAAAAATTTATTTAAAAAATCCACGTTTATTGGTCTAAAGATCCTTGAAAAAATTTATTTAAAAAATCCACGTTTATTGGTCTAAGGAACCTTAAAAAATTTATTTAAAAAATCCACGTTTATTGGTCTAAGGAACCTTAAAAAATTTATTTAAAAAATCCACGTTTATTGCTCGAAAGATCCTTGAAAAAATTTATTTAAAAAATCCACGTTTATTGCTCGAAAGATCCTTGAAAAAATTTATTTAAAAAATCCACGTTTATTGCTCGAAAGATCCTTGAAAAAATTTTTTTAAAAAATCCCCGTTTATTGCTCTTAAGATCCTTGAAAAAAAATATTTAAAAAATTCACGTTTATTGCTCTAAAGATCCTTGAAAAAATTTATTTAAAAAATCCACGTTTAATGTTGAGAAGGTTCTTGAAAAATTTATTTAAAAAATCCACATTTAATGTTGAGAAGGTTCTTGAAAAATTTATTTAAAAAATCCACGTTTAATGTTGAGAAGGTTCTTGAAAAATTTATTTAAAAAATCCATGTTTAATGTCGAAAAGGTCCTTGAAAAAAATTATTTAAAAAATCCACGTTTATTGTCGAAAAGGTCCTTGAAAGGAATTATTTAAAAAATCCACGTTTATTGTCGAAAAGGTCCTTGAAAAAAATTATTTAAAAAATCCACGTTTATTGTCGAAAAGGTCCTTGAAAAAATTATTTAAAAAATCCACGTTCAATGTTGAGAAGTTTTTTGAAAATTTTATTTAAAAAATCCACGTTCAATGTTGAGAAGTTTTTTGAAAATTTTATTTAAAAAATCCACGTTTATTGCTGAAAAGGTCCTTTGAAAAAATTTATTTAAAAAATCCACGTTTAATGTTGAGAAGTTTCTTGAAAATGTTATTTAAAAAATCCACGTTTATTGCTGAAAAGGTCCTTTGAAAAAATTTATTTAAAAAATCCACGTTTAATGTTGAGAAGTTTCTTGAAAATTTTATTTAAAAAATAAACGTTTATTGCTCGAAAGATCCTTGAAAAAAATGATTTAAAAAATCCATGTTTATTGCTCGAAATATCCTTGAAAAAATCTATGTAAAAATCGACGTTTATTGCTCGAAAGATCCTTGAAAAAAAGTATTTAAAAAATCCATGTTTATTGCTCGAAATATCCTTGAAAAAATCTATGTAAAAATCGACGTTTATTGCTCGAAAGATCCTTGAAAAAAAGTATTTAAAAAATCCACGTTTATTGCTCGAAAGATCCTTGAAAAAAATTATTTTAAAAAACCACAGTTATTGTCGAAAAGGTCCTTGAAGAAATTGAATTAAAAATACACGTATATTGTCGAAAAGGTCCTTGAAAAAAATTATGTAAAAAATCCACGTTTATTGTCGAAAAGATCCTTGAAAAAAATATTTAAAAAATCCACGTTTGTTGCTCTAAAGATTCTTGAAAAATTTTATTTAAGAAATCCACGGTTATTGCTTGGATGATCCTTGAAAAATTGTTTCAAAAAATCCACGTTTTCAAAGAAAAAAACTTGTTTTGAAAGGCCCTTTCGAACCTCTAGTCCAACTGCCACCCTTACTCGTAACACCCTATATCATTAGTAGCGCAGTCCTAATATTGGCAAACACACCCATACATATATACACCCATACTCACTCCTTCTAGGCTTGAGCATGTAAATGTGGTCGGGCAGAGACATAAATGAATAGCTGGGTTTTGAATTGTTGCTTGTGGTATGGAGGTCTATTGCACTGCCTCGTATCTAAGAATTACAGATAGATAGAAATTCATGCCATCTTGAGAAGACTACAACAAACATTACTACGAAACACTACTTATATGTAATACGAGAAGATAAGTGGTGGCGGTGGAGGTGGTTCACAAAATATGCAATTCGAAACTCAATGGTCATAGGTATGCAATATTCAAGTATGGGTGGATAGCAAATGTAACAAATAACGGGGTTAAAGGAGGGACGTTAAAGAATGATAAGAAAAAATAATGATATTTTTCAAGGACCTTCAATAAACGTGGATTTTTAAAAAATATTTTTTTAAGGACCTCCAATAAACGTGGATTTTTAAAAAATATTTTTTCAAGGACCTCCAATAAACGTGGATTTTTAAAAAATATTTTTTAAGGACCTCCAATAAACATGGATTTTTAAAAAATATTTTTTAAGGACCTCCAATAAACATGGATTTTTAAAAAATATTTTTTAAGGACCTCCAATAAACGTGGATTTTTAAAAAATATTTTTCAAAGAACCTTCAATAAACGTGGATTTTTTAAAAATATTTTTTCAAGGACCTCCAATAAACGTGGATTTTTAAACAATATTTTTTAAGGACCTCCAATACACGTGGATTTTTAAAAAATATTTTTCAAAGAACCTTCAATAAATGTGGATTTTTTAAAAATATTTTTTCAAGGCCCTCCAATAAACGTGGATTTCAAAAAAAAATATTTTTTCAAGGACCTCCAATAAACGTGGATTTTTAAAAAATATTTTTCAAAGAACCTTCAATAAAAGTGGATTTTTTAAAAATATTTTTTCAAGGACCTCCAATAAACGTGGATTTTTAAAAAATATTTTTTTAAGGACCTCCAATAAACGTGGATTTTTAAAAAATATTTTTTCAAGGACCTCCAGTAAACGTGGATTTTTAAAAAATATTTTTTGAAGGACCTCCAAAAAACGCGGATTTTTAAAAAATATTTTTTCGAGGACCTCCAATAAACGTGGATTTTTAAAAAATATTTTTTTAAGGACGTCCAATAAACGTGGATTTTTAAAAAATATTTCTTCAAGGCCCTCCAATAAACGTGGATTTTCAAAAAATATTTTTTCAAGGACCTCCAATAAACGTGGATTTTTAAAAAATATTTTTTCAAGGACCTCCAATAAACGTGGATTTTTAAAAATATTTTTTCAAGGACCTCCAATAAACGTGGATTTTTAAAAAATATTTTTTCAAGGGCCTCCAATAAACGTGGATTTTTAAAAATATTTTTTTAAGGGCCTCCAATAAACGTGGATTTTTAAAAATATTTTTCCAAGGACGTCCAAAAAACGTGGATTTTTAAAAAATATTTTTTCAAGGACCTTCAATAAATGTGGATTTTTAAAAAATATTTTTTCAGGGACCTCCAATAAACGTGGATTTTTAAAAAATATTTTTTGAAGGACCTCCAATAAACGTTGATTTTTAAAAAATATTTTTTCAAGGACCTGCAATAAACGTGGATTTTTAAAAAATATATGTTTCAAGGACCTTTCCAATTAATTAAAATTCGTACACTTTTCAAGAGGATTGTGGTCACAATCCTGGATTTCTTAACAACATTTTTCGCCACCCTGATCATACCAAACTCCTTTGTTGCCGTTGTCAAGTCCTTATATTTTTCGGCATGCCGAATTCCTCGAAACATTCTCCATACTTTGCAATAGCAAAGGCGGAGTGGAGAGTATCTTGAAGGTATTAAATTTAATTTGTATGTGGTTTTGTCCGTTTCCTTAATTTGGCGATATACGATATCAAGCCATGCTGATGTTGTTGTTGGGTGTCCCAGGTGAGCCGTGTTCCTGTGTCGCTTTGCTCTATGGGCAAATGTTGCAATTGCATCGCATTGCTTGGCATTGCATCAACATAACCACCAGCCTCATCATCAGCCGGGCTGCAGTCAATTCATGAAATATCTAAACCTGGAATTATTTCAATGAGTCCTTTATAGATTGCAAGTGGATGACTGGTATCTGCAGCATACCATTCAAATGAGCGTAATTATTATTAGTTTCAAGAGTTACAGATGTGGAGCTCTTAGTGTAGTTGTTGCTAATGCTATTCTGCGTTTTGTTTGTATTTGTGCGCACATGTGCGAGAGGGTGTGTGGAGATGTGTGTTTATATCTCAAATCCTTATTGATTTGATAATATTAAGAAATTCGAATTACATTGTAATTAATGGAGATAAAATTAAAGCAGAAGGGGGGAGTTTATGAAAACAGAGCGAGAGGGAATGCTAACCGTCTTATTGTGAATTTTTAAAGAATATTTTCGAAGGACATGTGGGCCTGACAACGTGTACTTTTTAGAAATACGTTGAAGAATATTTTTCAGGGACCATCCAGGGACGAAACTTTGATTTTTTAAGAATATTTTTTTCAAGATTCATCTAAGCAATAAACGTAAAAAATATATTTTGAAGAATCAATCAAGCATTCACATGGACGTCTTAAATCAAATTTTATGCACCATCCAAATCATAAACAAGGTTTTTTAAAAGAAGTTATTTTGAGGAGCATCGAAGCCATAAACGTTTTTTAAAATACATTTTTCGAAAAAGTCCTTAAAGCCATGGAATATGCAAATGCATTTTTTCAGGGACTATTAAACTCATAAACTTTGAAGTTAAATTTTTTTTGGGCACAGTCTTAACCATGTGCATGGACTTAAAAAAAAATAAGGACCTTCTTAGCCAAAAACGAGGATTTAAAAAAATGTTTTTAAGGACCTTCTTAGCCAAGAATGTGGATTTTTAAAAAACATTTTTAAGGACTTTCTTGTCAAAAACGTGGATTTTTAAAAAATATTTTAAGGGCCTTCTTAGCCGAGAACGTGGATTTAAAAAAAAAAAAAACATGTTTAAGGACCTTCTTGTCAAAAACGTGGATTTTTAACAACATATTTTTAAGGACATTCTTGTCAAAAACGTGGATTTTTAAAAAATATTCATTAATGACTTTCGCGTATTTTTTAGAAATAATTTCTCAAGGATCTTCTTAGCCAAGAACGTGGATTTAAAAAAAAAAAACATGTTTAAAGACCTTCTTGTCAAAAACGTGGATTTTTAAAAAATATTCATTAATGACTTTCGCGAATTTTTTAAAACTATTTTTTCAAGGACCTTCCGAGCCATATATATGTTTTTTTTTTAATGTTTTTAAAAGACCTTCTTAGGTCCTTCAAGGACCCAAAAAACACATTCGTAAACGTTTTAAAGCAATTTTTACAATGATCTTCCCAACAATATAGGTGGATTTTTTTAATAATTGTTTTCAAGAATCCTCCCAACAATAAACGTGAATTTTCTAAATACTTTTTTCAAGGACCTTCTAGTCTATAAACTTGGATTTTTTAAATAATTTTTTCCAAAAAAATTCTACTCTATAAACATGGATTTTTTAAACAATTTTTTCCAAGGACCTTCTAGTCTATAAACGTCATTTAAGAAAAAAATCCAAGGACCTTCCAGTCTACAAACGTCATTTAAAAAAAAAAACTCCAAGGACCTTCCAATCTACAAACTTGGATTTATTAAATAATTTTTTCCAATGACCTCCTAGTCTATAAACGTGGATTTTTTAAATAATTTTTTCCAAGGAACTTCTACTCTATAAACATGGATTTTTTAAACAATTTTTTCCAAGGACCTACTAGTCTATACAAGTGGATTTTTTTAGTAATCTTTTTAAGGTCCTTCCAGTCTATAATCGTGGATTTTTTAAAAAAATTTACCAATGACCTCCTACTCTATAAACATGGATTTTTTAAATAATTTTTTTCTAGACTATAAACTTTGATTTTTTAATTAATCTTTTTAAGGTCCTTTCAGTCTACAAACGTGGATTTTTTTTAAATAATGTTTTCCAAGGACCTTCAAGTCTATAAACGTGGATTTTTTAAATAATTATTTTCAAGGACCTTCAAGTCTATAAACGTAGATTTTTTAAATAATTTTTTCCAAAGACCTTCTGGCCCATAAACATCATTTTTTAAAATAATTTTCCAAGGGCCTTCTAATCTATAAACGTCATTTAAAAAAAATTCCAAGGACCTTCTGGTCTACAAGCATTGATTTTTTGAATAAATTTTTCCAAGGACCTTCCAGTCTATAAAAGTGGATATTTTAAATAATTTTTCAAATAATTTTTTCCAAGGACCTTCTAGTCTATAAACGTCATTTCTAAAAAAAAATTCCTAGGACCTTCCAGTCTACAAACGTCATTTTTAAAAAAAAATCAAGGATCATCTAATCTACAAACGTGGATTTTTAAAATAATTTTTTCCAATGACCTTCTAGTCTATAAACGTGGATATTTAAATAATTTTTCCAAGGACCTTCTAGTCTATAAACATCGATTTTTAAATATTTTTTTCCAAGGACCTTCTAGTCTATAAACATGGATTTTTAAACATTTTTTCCAAAGATTTTCCAGTCTATAAACGAGGATTTTTTAAATAATTTTTTTCAAGGACTTTCTGGTCTATAACATTCTAAGATATTCTAGTCTATAAACATAAATTTTTAAATTAATTTTTTTTTTTTAAAAAAACGTCAAGCCATTAAACGTGGATTTTTTAAATATTTTTTTCCAAAGACCTTCAAGCCATTAAACGTGGATTTTTTAAATATTTTTTCCAAAGACCTTCAAGCCAATCAACTTGGGTTTTTTAAATATTTTTTCGCAAGGACCTCCTAATCTTTAAGCGTAGATTTTTTTATATTTTTATCCAAGGACCTTACCAACAAAAAACGTGGATTTTTTAAATAGTTCTTTTTTAAAGGTCCTTCCTAACAATAAACGTGGATTTTTTAAATAATTTATTTCAAGGACCTTCCCAAAAAAAACTTGTGTTTTTAGATAATTTTTTCCAAGGACCTTCCCAACAATAGACGTGGGATTAAATAAATTTCATTTGAACGATGACGTGGATTTTTTAAGTGATTTTTTTAATAATTTCTTCAACAGCCTCCCAAATAATAGACGTGATTTTTTTTTAATAATTTTCATTAAGGACCTTCGTGGATTTTTTAAATGATTTTTTTTCAAAGATCTTCCAATTTATTGACGTGATTAAAAAAAATTAAAGGACTTTTCAATATTGTGGTGGTTTTTTAAATATATATTTTTTAATTACATTTTTCAAAGACATTCCAAAATATTGACCTGATTAAGAAAAATAAAAGAATTTCCAACATATTGACGTGATTAAAAAAATCAAAAATATCCAATATTTTGACTTTGATTTTTAAGATATTTTTTTAAGAACCTTGCAGTCCATATACATGGAATTTAAAATATTTTTTTTTCAAGGACTCTCCAGTCCTTGGACTTGGATTTGTAAACAATTTTTGTTTCAAGTACCATCCAAGCCATAGACGTGTTTTTCGATTTTTTAATGGCCGTTGAATAATTATACTTTTAATGAAAAAAAAAATAGTTTTTAATGAAAAAACCCTCAAGGACTCTACACGTTGTAGACTCGTATTTTTTAATTATTTTTTTTTTAGAAACACATTCCAAGCCTTCGACAAGAATTTTCAAAATAAACTAAGGACCTTCCAAGCATTATAATTTGTATTTTTCCAACTACCCACCAATAAATACACGCGGATTTTTTTAATATTTTTAAGGAAGATTACAGGATTTGTATTAATATTGAAAAAAAAGTTTAAAATCAAAATCTATAAAATTTTAAGATTTGGAATTCTAGACTCCAAATCATAAATACTTTAAGAATATTTTTAGGGACTATTGAACCAAATCTCATATCTAAGAATTGTGGATCAAAAAAAAAAAAAGAGCACTATGTCATGATTCTTTTAAATTTAATAAGAACTAAAAATTTCGGGTCAAAAAAATATTTTTTCTGCTAAAAATTTTGTATTTTTTTTTTTTTTTTTTTTTTTGAATTGAGAATTTTTATCAAAAATATTTTTTTGAGATTTACAATTACAGATTATTTTTGCTTACATTTCATGTTGAAATATTCGACATCTCCCTATCGAAATTTATGAATATTTGATGAGCCCACGTTCGTTTGATTTTCTGCGGTAACCTTATGTTTACCTAACCGTTTTGAATGAGAGGTTAATTTAGTAAAAATGTTTATTTAAATTGACACAGCGCCACGGGAAACTCACACTTCCAACAAATTGTCAAAATTATGTTATTGTGAATTATATAGAATTAAAAATTTCAAAACTACTCATTTGTATAAATACATGGGAAGTAGCTACATCCATCCACAATTTCTGTGAAATTAAAAAAGAGAAAAAAGAACATCTAAAGTCCAAATTCTTTCCAATTATAAATTGTGGTTTTGACACATGCTATGGCCCCCTACCACTTGGCTAAGCAATTAATTAATTTGTTATTGGTTCAACACCCACTCCCCTAAGATATTGAAGTTGATTTGTAGGAAGATACTTACTTTGACTTTATTACACTGTGGAACATAATTCAATAATTGCCCAGTAAAGTATGCGGGGGGTTTTCTAGGTCTATAAATGTATTTTTTTTCCAAAAATTTAAAACTTCTTAATGGCTTTTCAGGGGGGAGATCAAAAATGTGGATTTTTTTTTCAAGAATTCTATAAATTCTCTAAGTGTTTCCTGAAGGTCTATGCCACTTGAACATTTTTGGCAAAATTTTGAATTTTCCAAAGTGATTTCTGGAGGCCGTGGGATTGTTATGTTTTCAAAATTTTTAAAAATCTCCAACAAAGGACCCTAGAAATACTAAGTTTGTATTTTTATTGAATCTAGAGTAGGTCTAAAATTTTATATTTTTTTAATTCTAAAATTAAAAAAAGTTTGGAAACAAATGGATTTTTGAAGGTACATGGAATCTCCAGACCATAGTCCGGAAATTTCGCTTATTTTAATTTTAATTTTTTTTTTTTTTTTTTTTTGTTACTCTGTGTTATTTGCACAGAAACATATGTAGGTATTTTAGCACATATGTAAAATATTATCAATATGTCTGCTGATATGAAATCTTTGATTTTGATTAATTACGAGTTCTCACAGGAAATACAGTGGGCTATGGCTAAAAAGTAACATAAAAAAGCAGAGGCCTATTTTCCCATAAATTTATGGCCTCAAAGGATAATGCGGTATTTCTTCATTGACTTCATATAAAATTAAGTAGATCAACTTTCTTCAACGCCTCCACAACAAATAGCTCCTCCTCAGTTCACTGTAACCCAGTTTGACTGTTTATATGTGTATGTGCGCCTGTGTGTGTGTGTGTGTGTATGATTACATGTACACATACCCCCATCCCCCATACATCGCATAAAGCTGTCCAAACATAATCTCTACTAATTAGTTAAAAGTTTATTTAATAAATGATTTAATTGCATATCAAATGCTGTCGATAACAACAGCAAGTGGTGTAAGTGGGCAAGCAGGTTTGCCTGTTTGATTAATTTGAGCAATTAGAAATTTTTGCTGAGCAGTTGGGCAAACAAACAGCGGGGAAGAATTAGGGGAGATCATGAACACAAAGGGACATGTCAAAATAAAAAAAAAGTTAATTCATATTGTATGTAAAATCTTTTAAGCATCACAGGATCTTAAACCATCCATGTTTAGAAGATTATTGGACAATTATTCCGTAAAAATTCAAGTTTATGATCTGGAAGATCTTGAAATAATGCTTTTAACGATAAACATTTATTATTCTTGTGATCCACTAATCCAACCACTAGTTTTGTCCTTATGATACATGAAAAATATTTTATGGATAAATATTCTCTTATTTAAAAAATCCACGTTTATTGCCCTGAAGGTCCTTGAAAAATAAATATTTAAGAAATCCAAGTCTATTGCCCTAAAGGAGCTTTAAAAAAATATTTAAGAAATCCACGTTTATCGCCCTGTAGATCCTTGAAAAAATTATTTAAAAATCCTCTTTTATTGTTCTAAAGGTCCTTGAAAAATTATATTTAAAAAATCTTAGCCGATTATTGGGAAGTTCCTTGAAAAAAGTTATTTAAAAAATCCACGTTTATGGCTTGGATGGTCCTTATAAAAAAATTTATTTAAAAAATAAGCGTAAATGGCTTGGATGGTCCTTGAGTATATTTATTTAAAAAATCCACGTTCATTCCCCTGAAGGTCCTTGACAAAAAATTATCTGAAAAATTAACAAATAATTCTTTGAAGGTCCCTAAAAACGTTTCTTGCTTTAAAGGTCCTTGAAAAAAATGATTTAAAAAATCCACTTTTAGTTTTGTAAAGGTCCTTCAAAAAAAAAATGATTTAAAAAATCCACGTTCCTTGCTCTAAAGATCCTTGAAAAAAAAAAAATATTTAAAAAATCCACGTTTCCTGCTCTAAAGATCCTTAAAAAAATATTTAAAAAATCCACGTTTCCTGCTCTAAAGATCTTAAAAAAATATTTAAAAAATCCACGTTTCTTGCTCTAAAGATCCTTGAAAAAAATATTTAAAAATCCAAGTTTATTGCCCTGAAGGTCCTGGAAAAAAATATTTAAAAAATCCATATTTCTTGCTCTAAAGGTCCTTGAAAACAAAATATTTAAAAAAATCCAAGTTTATTGCTCTAAAGATCCTTGAAAAAAATTATTTAAAAAAATGCACATTTATTGTCGAAAAGATCCTTGAAAAAAATTATTTAAAAAAATCCACATTTATTGTCGAAAAGGTCCTTAAAAAATATTTAAAAAAATCCACATTTATTGTCGAAAAGATCCTTGAAAAAAATTATTTAAAAAAATCCACATTTATTGTCGAAAAGGTCCTTAAAAAAATATTTAAAAAAATCCACATTTATTGTCGAAAAGGTCCTTGAAAAAAATTATTTAAAAAATCCACGTTTATGGCTTGAATGGTCCTTCGAAAAATTGTATTTAAAAAATCCACGTTTATAGCTTGGGAGGTCCTTAAAAAAAATTATTTAAAAAATCCACGTTTATGGCTTGAATGGTCCTTAAAAAAAAATTATTTAAAAAATCCACGTTTATGGCTTGAATGGTCCTTCGAAAAATTGTATTTAAAAAATCCACGTTTATGGCTTGAATGGTCCTTCGAAAAATTGTATTTAAAAAATCCACGTTTATGGCTTGAATGGTCCTTCGAAAAATTGTATTTAAAAAATCCACGTTTATGGCTTGAATGGTCCTTCGAAAAATTGTATTTAAAAAATCCACGTTTATGGCTTGAATAGTCCTTCGAAAAATTGTATTTAAAAAATCCACGTTTATGGCTTGAATGGTCCTTCGAAAAATTGTATTTAAAAAATCCACGTTTATGGCTTGAATAGTCCTTCGAAAAATTGTATTTAAAAAATCCACGTTTATGGCTTGAATAGTCCTTCGAAAAATTGTATTTAAAAAATCCACGTTTATGGCTTGAATGGTCCTTCGAAAAATTGTATTTAAAAAATCCACGTTTATGGCTTGAATGGTCCTTAAAAAAAAATTATTTAAAAAATCCACGTTTATGGCTTGAATGGTCCTTCGAAAAATTGTATTTAAAAAATCCACGTTTATGGCTTGAATGGTCCTTCGAAAAATTGTATTTAAAAAATCCACGTTTATGGCTTGAATGGTCCTTCGAAAAATTGTATTTAAAAAATCCACGTTTATGGCTTGAATGGTCCTTCGAAAAATTGTATTTAAAAAATCCACGTTTATGGCTTGAATGGTCCTTCGAAAAATTGTATTTAAAAAATCCACGTTTATGGCTTGAATGGTCCTTCGAAAAATTGTATTTAAAAAATCCACGTTTATGGCTTGAATGGTCCTTCGAAAAATTGTATTTAAAAAATCCACGTTTATGGCTTGAATGGTCCTTCGAAAAATTGTATTTAAAAAATCCACGTTTATGGCTTGAATAGTCCTTCGAAAAATTGTATTTAAAAAATCCACGTTTATGGCTTGAATAGTCCTTCGAAAAATTGTATTTAAAAAATCCACGTTTATGGCTTGAATGGTCCTTCGAAAAATTGTATTTAAAAAATCCACGTATATGGCTTGAATGGTCCTTCGAAAAATTGTATTTAAAAAATCCACGTTTATGGCTTGAATGGTCCTTCGAAAAATTGTATTTAAAAAATCCACGTTTATGGCTTGAATGGTCCTTCGAAAAATGTATTAAAAATCACGTTATGGCTTGAATGGTCCTCGAAAAATTGTATTTAAAAATCAAGTTTATGGCTTGAAGGTCCTTCGAAAAATTGTATTTAAAAAATCCACGTTTATGGCTTGAATGGTCTTCGAAAAATTGTATTTAAAAAATCCACGTTTATGGCTTGAATGGTCCTTCGAAAATTGTATTTAAAAAAATCCACGTTTATGGCTTGAATGGTCCTTCGAAAAATTGTATGTAAAAAATCCACGTTTATGGCTTGAATGGTCCTTCGAAAAATTGTATTTAAAAAATCCACGTTTATGGCTTGAATGGTCCTTCGAAAAATGTATTTAAAAAATCCACGTTTATGCTTGAATGGTCCTTCGGAAAATTGTATT
>NW_026712435.1:0-138299 GCF_030504385.1 Musca domestica
GATATTTGCGATCGTTTGAAGTTGAAGGACACTAGTCAATTTTCGGACAGTTTCCACTTTTTGAAATGAAGGCTATTATCTCTATGTTTTGAATAAAATACAACTAATATTAGAACTGTTTTTAGTGTAAAAAATGTCCGCGACACAATGGAAACATTCCAGAGTCCTAAGTCTGTTAGTTTCCGAGATATTTGCGATCGTTTGAAGTTGAAGGATACTAGAAATTTTCAGGATAATTTCCCCTTCTTGAAATGAAGGCTGTGTTCTCTTTGTTTAAATACAAAATAAGTATATTAGAGCTGTGTTAGAGTAAAAAATGTTCCTCGACACAATGTGAAACATTCCCAGAGTTCTAAGTATATTTGGTTTCCGAGATATTTGCGATCGTTTGAAGTTGAAGGACACTAGTCAATTTTCAGGACAGTTTCCAACTTTTGAATGAAGGCTATTATCTCTATGTTTAAATAAAATACAACTAATATTAGAACTGTTTTAGTGTAAAAATGTTCCGCGACACAATGGAAACATTCCAGAGTCCTAAGTCTGTTAGTTTCCGAGATATTTGCGATCGTTTGAAGTTGAAGGATACTAGGAAATTTTCAGGATAATTTCCAAACTTCTTGAAATGAAGGCTGTGTTCTCTTTGTTTAAATACAAATAAGTAATATTAGAGCTGTGTTTAGAGTGAAAAATGTTCCTCGACACAATGGAAACATTCCCAGAGTTCTAAGTCTGTAAGTTTCCGAGATATTTGCGATCGTTTGAAGTTAAGGACACTAGGAAATTTTCAGGATAATTTCCCACTTCTTGAAATGAAGGCTGTTATTTCTATGTTTAAATAAATACAACTAATATTAAAACCTGTTTTTAGTGAAAGAGTTCCTCGACAGAATGGAACCATTCCCAGAGTCCTGAGTCTATTAGTTTCCGAGATATTTGCGGTCGATTGAAGTTGAAGGACTTTGTCAATTTTCAGGAAAATTCCAACTTCTTGAAATGAAGGCTGTATTCTCTTTGTTTAAATAAAATATAACTAATATTAGAGCTGTTTTTAGTGTAAAAAATGTTCCTCGACACAATGGAATCATTCCCAGAGTCCTAAGTCTGTAAGTTTCCGAGATATTTGCGATCGTTTGAAGTTGAAGGACTGTAGTCAATTTTCAACAAAATTTATAACTTCTTGAAATGAACGCTTTTATCTCTTTGTTTAAATAAAATACAACTAATATTAGAACTGTTTTTAGTGTATAAAATGTTCCTCGACACAATGGAACCACTCCCGGAGTCCTAAGTCTATTTGTTTCCGAGATATTTGCCATCGTTTGAAGTTGAATCGCACTAGTCAATTTTCAGAACAGTTTCCAACTTTTTGAAATGAAGGCTATTATCTCTATGTTTAATAAAATACAACTAATATTAGAGCTGTTTTTAGTGTAAAAATGATCCTCGACACAATGGAAACATTCCCAGAGTTCTAAGTCTGTTAGTTTCCGAGATATTTGCGATCGTTTGAAGTTGAAGGACACTAGTCAATTTTCAGAAAAATGTCCCACTTCTTGATATGAAGGCTGTTATCTCTTTGTTTAAATAAAATACAACCAATATTAGAACTGTTTTTAGTGTATAAAATGTTCCTCGACACAATGGAACCACTCCCGGAGTCCTAAGTCTATTTGTTTCCGAGATATTTCCGATCGTTTGAAGTTGAATCGCACTAGTCAAATTTCAGAACAGTTTCCAACTTTTGAAATGAAGGCTATTATCTCTATGTTTAATTAAAATACAACTAATATTAGAACTGTTTTTAATTTAAAAAATGTTCCGCGACACAATGGAAACATTCCCAGAGTTCTAAGTCTGTTAGTTTCCGAGATATTTGCGATCGTTTGAAGTTGAAGGATACTAGGAAATTTTCAGGATAATTTCCCACTTCTTGAAATGAAGGCTGTGTTCTCTTTGTTTAAATACAAAATATGTAATATTAGAGCTGTTTTTAAAGTAAAAAATGTTCCTCGACACAATGGAAGCATTCCCAGAGTTCTAAGTCTGTTAGTTTCCGAGATATTTGCGGTCGATTGAAGTTGAAGGACTTTGTCAATTTTCAGGAAAATTTCCAACTTCTTGAAATGAAGGCTGTATTCTCTTTGTTTAAATAAAATATAACTAATATTAGAGCTGTTTTTAGTGTAAAAAATGTTCCTCGACACAATGGAATTATTCCCAGAGTCCTAAGTCTGTTAGTTTCCGAGATATTTGCGATCGTTTGAAGTTGAAGGACTGTAGTCAATTTTCAGGAAAATTTCCAACTTCTTGAAATGAACGCTGTTATCTCTTTGTTTAACTAAAATACAACTAATATTAGAACTGTTTTTAGTGTAAAAAATGTTCCTCGACACAATGGAATCATTCCCAGAGTTCTACGTCTGTTAGTTTCCGAGATATTTGCGATCGTTTGAAGTTGAAGGACTGTAGTCAATTTTCAGGAAAATTTCCAACTTCTTGAAATGAACGCTGTTATCTCTTTGTTTAAATAAAATACAACTAATATTAGAACTGTTTTTAGTGTATAAAATGTTCCTCGACACAATGGAACCACTCCCGGAGTCCTAAGTCTATTTGTTTCCGAGATATTTGCGATCGTTTGAAGTTGAATCGCACTAGTCAATTTTCAGAACAGTTTCCAACTTTTTGAAATGAAGGCTATTATCTCTATGTTTAAATAAAATACAACTAATATTAGAGCTGTTTTTAGTGTAAAAAATGATCCTCGACACAATGGAAACATTCCCAGAGTTCTAAGTCTGTTAGTTTCCGAGATATTTGCGATCGTTTGAAGTTGAAGGACACTAGTCAATTTTCAGGAAAAATGTCCCACTTCTTGATATGAAGGCTGTTATCTCTTTGTTTAAATAAAATACAACTAATATTAGAACTGTTTTTAGTGTATAAAATGTTCCTATTTGTTTCCGAGATATTTGCGATCGTTTGAAGTTGAATCGCACTAGTCAATTTTCAGAACAGTTTCCAACTTTTTGAAATGAAGGCTATTATCTCTATGTTTAATTAAAATACAACTAATATTAGAACTGTTTTTAATGTAAAAAATGTTCCGCGACACAATGGAAACATTCCCAGAGTTCTAAGTCTGTTAGTTTCCGAGATATTTGCGATCGTTTGAAGTTGAAGGATACTAGGAAATTTTCAGGTTAATTTCCCACTTCTTGAAATGAAGGCTGTGTTCTCTTTGTTTAAATACAAAATATGTAATATTAGAGCTGTTTTTAAAGTAAAAAATGTTCCTCGACACAATGGAAACATTCCCAGAGTTCTAAGTCTGTTAGTTTCCGAGATATTTGCGGTCGATTGAAGTTGAAGGACTTTGTCAATTTTCAGGAAAATTTCCAACTTCTTGAAATGAAGGCTGTATTCTCTTTGTTTAAATAAATATAACTAATATTAGAGCTGTTTTTAGTGTAAAAATGTTCCTCGACACAATGGAATTATTCCCAGAGTCCTAAGTCTGTTAGTTTAAGAGATATTTGCGATCGTTTGAAGTTGAAAAATACTAGGAAATTTGCGATCGTTTGAAGTTGAAGGATACTAGGAAATTTTCAGGATAATTTCCCACTTCTTGAAATGAAGGCTGTGTTCTCTGTGTTTAAATACAAAATATGTAATATTATAGCTGTTTTTAAAGTAAAAAATGTTCCTCGACACAATGGAAACATTCCCAGAGTTCTAAGTCTGTTAGTTTCCGAGATATTTGCGGTCGATTGAAGTTGAAGGACTTTGTCAATTTTCAGGAAAATTTCCAACTTCTTGAAATGAAGGCTGTTATCTCTTTGTTTAAATAAAATACAACTAATATTAGAACTGTTTTTAGTGTATAAAATGTTCCTCGACACAATGGAACCACTCCCGGAGTCCTAAGTCTATTTGTTTCCGAGATATTTGCCATCGTTTGAAGTTGAATCGCACTAGTCAATTTTCAGAACAGTTTCCAACTTTTTGAAATGAAGGCTATTATCTCTATGTTTAAATAAAATACAACTAATATTAGAACTCTTTTCAGTGTAAAAAATGTTCCGCGACACAATGGAAACATTCCAGAGTCCTAAGTCTGTTAGTTTCAGAGATATTTGCGATCGTTTGAAGTTGAAGAATACTAGGAAATTTGCGATCGTTTGAAGTTGAAGGATACTAGGAAATTTTCAGGATAATTTCCCACTTCTTGAAATGAAGGCTGTGTTCTCTGTGTTTAAATACAAAATATGTAATATTATAGCTGTTTTTAAAGTAAAAAATGTTCCTCGACACAATGGAAACATTCCCAGAGTTCTAAGTCTGTTAGTTTCCGAGATATTTGCGGTCGATTGAAGTTGAAGGACTTTGTCAATTTTCAGGAAAATTTCCAACTTCTTGAAATGAAGGCTGTATTCTCTTTGTTTAAATAAAATATAACTAATATTAGAGCTGTTTTTAGTGTAAAAAATGTTCCTCGACACAATGGAATTATTCCCAGAGTCCTAAGTCTGTTAGTTTCCGAGATATTTGCGATCGTTTGAAGTTGAAGGACTGTAGTCAATTTTCAGGAAAATTTCCAACTTCTTGAAATGAACGCTGTTATCTCTTTGTTTAACTAAAATACAACTAATATTAGAACTGTTTTTAGTGTAAAAAATGTTCCTCGACACAATGGAATCATTCCCAGAGTTCTACGTCTGTTAGTTTCCAAGATATTTACGATCGTTTGAAGTTGAAGGACTGTAGTCAATTTTCAGGAAAATTTCTAACTTCTTGAAATGAACGCTGTTATCTCTTTGTTTAACTAAAATACAACTAATATATGAACTGTTTTTAGTGTAAAAAATGTTCCTCGACACAATGGAATCATTCCCAGAGTCCTAAGTCTGTTAGTTTCCGAGATATTTGCGATCGTTTGAAGTTGAAGGACACAAGTCAATTTTCTCGACAGTTTCCAACTTCTTGAAATGAAGGCTGTTATCTCTATGTTTAAATAAAATACAACTAATATATGAACTGTTTTAAGTGTAAAAAATGTTCCTCGATACAATGGAACCATTCCCAGAGTCCTAAGTCTGTTAGTTTCCGAGATATTTGCGATCGTTTGAAGTTGAAGGACACAAGTCAATTTTCAGGAAAAATTTCCCACTTCTTGAAATGAAGGCTGTATTCTCTTTGTTTAAATAAAATACAACTAATATTAGAGCTGTTTTTAGTGTAAAAAATGATCCTCGACACAATGGAAACATTCCCAGAGTTCTAAGTCTGTTAGTTTCCGAGATATTTGCGATCGTTTGAAGTTGAAGGACACTAGTCAATTTTCAGGAAAATTTCCAACTTCTTGAAATGAAGGCTGTATTCTCTTTGTTTAAATAAAATACAACTAATATTAGAGCTGTTTTTAGTGTAAAAAATGATCCTCGACACAATGGAAACATTCCCAGAGTTCTAAGTCTGTTAGTTTCCGAGATATTTGCGATCGTTTGAAGTTGAAGGACACTAGTCAATTTTCAGGAAAAATGTCCCACTTCTTGATATGAAGGCTGTTATCTCTTTGTTTAAATAAAATACAACTAATATTAAATTAGAAGGACGCTTGTCAATTTTCATGAAAAATATCCCACTTCTTGATATGAAGGCTGTTATCTCTTTGTTTAAATAAAATACAACTAATATTAGAACTGTTTTTAGTGTATAAAATGTTCCTCGACACAATGGAACCATTCCCAGAGTCCTAAGTCTGTTAGTTTCCGAGATATTTGCGACCGTTTGAAGTTGAAGGACGCTTGTCAATTTTCAGGAAAAATGTCCCACTTCTTGATATGAAGGCTGTTATCTCTTTGTTTAAATAAAATACAACTAATATTAGAACTGTTTTTAGTGTATAAAATGTTCCTCGACACAATGGAACCACTCCCGGAGTCTTAAGTCTATTTGTTTCCGAGATATTTGCGATCGTTTGAAGTTGAATCGCACTAGTCAATGTTCAGAACAGTTTCCAACTTTTTGAAATGAAGGCTATTATCTCTATGTTTAAATAAAATACAACTAATATTAGAACTCTTTTCAGTGTAAAAAATGTTCCGCGACACAATGGAAACATTCCAGAGTCCTAAGTCTGTTAGTTTCAGAGATATTTGCGATCGTTTGAAGTTGAAGAATACTAGGAAATTTTCAGGAAAATTTCCAACTTCTTGAAATGAAGGCTGTGTTCTCTTTGTTTAAATACAAAATAAGTAATATTAGAGCTGTCATTCCCAGAGTTCTAAGTCTGTTAGTTTCCGAGATATTTGCGATCGTTTGAAGTTGAAGGACACTAGGAAATTTTCAGGATAATTTCCCACTTCTTGAAATGAAGGCTGTGTTCTCTTTGTTTAAATAAAACACAACTAATATTAGAACTGTTCTTAGTGTAAAAAATGTTCCCCGACACAATGGAAACATTCCCAGAGTTCTAAGTCTATTAGTTTCCGGGATATTTGCGATCGATTGAAGTTGAAGGACTCTAGTCAATTTTCAGGAAAACTTCCAACTTCTTGAAATTAAAGCTGTATTCTCTTTGTTTAAATAAAATATAACTAATATTAGAGCTGTTTTTAGTGTAAAAATGTTCCTCGACACAATGGAAACTTTCCCAGAGTCCTAAGTCTATTAGTTTCCGAGATATTTGCGATCGTTTGAAATTGAAGGACACTAGTAAATTTTCAGGACAGTTTCCAACTTCTTGAAATGAAGGCTATTATCTCTATGTTTAAATAAAATACAACTAATATTAGAACTGTTTTTAGTGTAAAAAATGTTCCTTGACACAATGGAACCATTCCCAGAGTCCTAAGTCTATTTGTTTCCGAGATATTTGCGATCGTTTGAAGTTGAAGGACACTAGTCAATTTTCAGGAAAATTTCCAACTTCTTGAAATGAAGGCTGTATTCTCTTTGTTTAAATAAAATACAACTTATATTAGAGCTGTTTTTAGTGTAAAAAATGATCCTCGACACAATGGAAACATTCCCAGAGTTCTAAGTCTGTTAGTTTCCGAGATATTTGCGATCGTTTGAAGTTGAAGGATACTAGGAAATTTTCAGGATAATTTCCCATATCTTGAAATGAAGGCTGTGTTCTCTTTGTTTAAATACAAAATAAGTAATATTAGAGCTGTTTTTAGAGTAAAAAATGTTCCTCGACACAATGGAAACATTCCCAGAGTTCTAAGTCTGTTAGTTTCCAAGATATTTGCGATCGTTTGAAGTTGAAGGACACTAGGAAATTTTCAGGATAATTTCCCACTTCTTGAAATGAAGGCTGTTATTTCTATGTTTAAATAAAATACAACTAATATTAAAACTGTTTTTAGTGTAAAAGAAGTTCCTCGACAGAATGGAACCATTCCCAGAGTCCTGAGTCCATTAGTTTCCGAGATATTTGCGGTCGATTGAAGTTGAAGGACTTTGTCAATTTTCAGGAAAATTTCCAACTTCTTGAAATGAAGGCTGTATTCTCTTTGTTCAAATAAAATATAACTAATATTAGAGCTGTTTTTAGTGTAAAAAATGTTCCTCGACACAATGGAATCATTCCCAGAGTCCTAAGTCTGTTAGTTTCCGAGATATTTGCGATCGTTTGAAATTGAAGGACACTAGTCAATTTTCAAGAAAATTTCCAACTTATTGAAATGAAGGCTGTATTCTCTTTGTTTAAATAAAATACAACTAATATTAGAGCTGTTTTTAGTGTAAAAAATGATCCTCGACACAATGGAAACATTCCCAGAGTTCTAAGTCTGTTAGTTTCCGAGATATTTGCGATCGTTTGAAGTTGAAGGACACTAGTCAATTTTCAGGACAGTTTCCAACTTTTTGAAATGAAGGCTATTATCTCTATGTTTAAATAAAATACAACTAATATTAGAACTGTTTTTAGTGTAAAAAATGTTCCGCGACACAATGGAAACATTCCAGAGTCCTAAGTCTGTTAGTTTCCAAGATATTTGCGATCGTTTGAAGTTGAAGGACTCTAGGAAATTTTCAGGATAATTTCCCACTTCTTGAAATGAAGGCTGTGTTCTCTTTGTTTAAATAAAACACAACTAATATTAGAACTGTTCTTAGTGTAAAAAATGTTCCCCGACACAATGGAAACATTCCCAGAGTTCTAAGTCTATTAGTTTCCGAGATATTTGCGATCGATTGAAGTTGAAGGACTCTAGTCAATTTTCAGGAAAACTTCCAACTTCTTGAAATGAAGGCTGTATTCTCTTTGTTTAAATAAGATATAACTAATATTAGAGCTGTTTTTAGTGTAAAAATGTTCCTCGACACAATGGAAACATTCCCAGGGTTCTAAGTCTATTAGTTTCCGAGATATTTGCGATCGTTTGAAATTGAAGGACACTAGTCAATTTTCAGGACAGTTTCCAACTTTTTGAAATGAAGGCTGTTATCTCTATGTTTAAATAAAATACAACTAATATTAGAACTGTTTTTAGTGTATAAAATGTTCCTCGACACAATGGAACCATTCCCAGAGTCCTAAGTCTATTTGTTTCTGAGATATTTGCGATCTTTTTAAATTGAAGTTGAAAGGCACTAGTCAATTTTCAGGACAGTTTCCAACTTCTTGAAATGAAGGCTGTATTCTCTTTGTTTAAATAAAATACAACTAATATTAGAGCTGTTTTTATTGTAAAAAATGTTCCGCGACACAATGGAAACATTCCCAGAGTTCTAAGTCTGTTAGTTTCCGAGATATTTGCGATCGTTTGAAGTTGAAGGACACTAGTCAATTTTCAGGACAGTTTCCAACTTTTTGAAATGAAGGCTATTATCTCTATGTTTAAATAAAATACAACTAATATTAGAACTGTTTTTAGTGTAAAAAATGTTCCGCGACACAATGGAAACATTCCAGAGTCCTAAGTCTGTTAGTTTCCGAGATATTTGCGATCGTTTGAAGTTGAAGGATACTAGGAAATTTTCAGGATAATTTCCCACTTCTTGAAATGAAGGCTGTGTTCTCTTTGTTTAAATACAAAATAAGTAATATTAGAGCTGTGTTTAGAGTAAAAAATGTTCCTCGACACAATGGAAACATTCCCAGAGTTCTAAGTCTGTAAGTTTCCGAGATATTTGCGATCGTTTGAAGTTGAAGGACACTAGGAAATTTTCAGGATAATTTCCCACTTCTTGAAATGAAGGCTGTTATTTCTATGTTTAAATAAAATACAACTAATATTAAAACTGTTTTTAGTGTAAAAGAAGTTCCTCGACACAATGGAACCATTCCCAGAGTCCTGAGTCTATTAGTTTCCGAGATATTTGCGGTCGATTGAAGTTGAAGGACTTTGTCAATTTTCAGGAAAATTTCCAACTTCTTGAAATGAAGGCTGTATTCTCTTTGTTTAAATAAAATATAACTAATATTAGAGCTGTTTTTAGTGTAAAAAATGTTCCTCGACACAATGGAATCATTCCCAGAGTCCTAAGTCTGTTAGTTTCCGAGATATTTGCGATCGTTTGAAGTTGAAGGACTGTAGTCAATTTTCAGGAAAATTTCCAACTTCTTGAAATGAACGCTTTTATCTCTTTGTTTAAATAAAATACTACTAATATTAGAACTGTTTTTAGTGTATAAGATGTTCCTCGACACAATGGAACCACTCCCGGAGTCCTAAGTCTATTTGTTTCCGAGATATTTGCGATCGTTTGAAGTTGAATCGCACTAGTCAATTTTCAGAACAGTTTCCAACTTCTTGAAATGAAGGCTATTATCTCTATGTTTAAATAAAATACAACTAATATTAGATCTGTTTTTAGTGTAAAAAATGATCCTCGACACAATGGAAACATTCCCAGAGTTCTAAGTCTGTTAGTTTCCGAGATATTTGCGATCGTTTGAAGTTGAAGGACACTAGTCAATTTTCAGGAAAAATGTCCCACTTCTTGATATGAAGGCTGTTATCTCTTTGTTTAAATAAAATACAACTAATATTAGAACTGTTTTTAGTGTATAAAATGTTCCTCGACACAATGGAACCACTCCCGGAGTCCTAAGTCTATTTGTTTCCGAGATATTTGCGATCGTTTGAAGTTGAATCGCACTAGTCAATTTTCAGAACAGTTTCCAACTTTTTGAAATGAAGGCTATTATCTCTATGTTTAATTAAAATACAACTAATATTAGAACTGTTTTTAATGTAAAAAATGTTCCGCGACACAATGGAAACATTCCCAGAGTTCTAAGTCTGTTAGTTTCCGAGATATTTGCGATCGTTTGAAGTTGAAGGATACTAGGAAATTTTCAGGATAATTTCCCACTTCTTGAAATGAAGGCTGTGTTCTCTTTGTTTAAATACAAAATATGTAATATTAGAGCTGTTTTTAAAGTAAAAATGTTCCTCGACACCACTCCCGGAGTCCTAAGTCTATTTGTTTCCGAGATATTTGCGATCGTTTGAAGTTGAAGGACTGTAGTCAATTTTCAGGAAAATTTCCAACTTCTTGAAATGAACGCTGTTATCGCTTTGTTTAAATAAAATACAACTAATATATGAACTGTTTTTAGTGTAAAAAATGTTCCTCGACACAATGGAATCATTCCCAGAGTCCTAAGTCTGTTAGTTTCCGAGATATTTGCGATCGTTTGAAGTTGAAGGACACAAGTCAATTTTTTCGACAGTTTCCAACTTCTTGAAATGAAGGCTATTATCTCTATGTTTAAATAAAATACAACTAATATATGAACTGTTTTAAGTGTAAAAAATGTTCCTCGATACAATGGAACCATTCCCAGAGTCCTATGTCTGTTAGTTTCCGAGATATTTGCGATCGTTTGAAGTTGAAGGACACTAGGAAATTTTCAGGATAATTTCCCACTTCTTGAAATGAAGGCTGTGTTCTCTTTGTTTAAATAAAACACAACTAATATTGAACTGTTCTTAGTGTAAAAAATGTTCCCCGACATAATGGAAACATTCCCAGAGTTCTAAGTCTATTGGTTTCCGAGATATTTGCGATCGATTGAAGTTGAAGGACTCTAGTCAATTTTCAGGAAAACTTCCAACTTCTTGAAATTAAAGCTGTATTCTCTTTGTTTAAATAAGATATAACTAATATTAGAGCTGTTTTTAGTGTAAAAATGTTCCTCGACACAATGGAAACATTCCCAGAGTCCTAAGTCTATTAGTTTCCGAGATATTTATTGTGTCGAGGAACATTTTATACACTAAAAACAGTTCTAATATTAGTAGTATTTTATTTAAACAAAGAGATAACAGCCTTCATATCAAGAAGTGGGACATTTTCTTGAAAATTGATTAGTGTCCTTCAACTTCAAACGATCGCAAATATCTCGGAAACTAACAGACTTAGAAATCTGGGAATGTTTCCATTGTGTCGAGGATCATTTTTTACACTAAAAACAGCTCTAATATTAGTTTTATTTTATTTAAACAAAGAGAATACAGCCTTCATTTCAAGAAGTTGGAAATTTTCCTGAAAATTGACAAAGTCCTTCAACTTAAATCGCCCGCAAATATCTCGGGAACTAATAGACTCAGGACTCTGGGAATGATTCCATTGTGTCGAGGAACTTCTTTTACACTAAAAGCAGTTTTAATATTAGTTGCATTTTAGTTGAAAAAAGACATAATAGCCTTCAGTTCACGAAGTGGGAAATTTTCCTTAAAATTGACTAGTGTCCTTCAACTTGAAACGATCGCAACTATCTTGGAAACTAACAGACTTAGAACTCTGGGATTGGTTCTATTGTGTCGAGGAACATTTTTTACACTAAAAACAGTTCATATATTAGTTGTATTTTATTTAAACAAAGAGAATACAGCCCTCATTTCAAGAAGGTGGAAATTTTCCTGAAAATTGACAAAGTCCATCAACTTCAATCGCCCGCAAATATCTCGGAAACTAACAGACTCAGGACTCTGGGAATGATTCCATTGTGTCGAGGAACTTCTTTTACACTAAAAGCAATTCATATATTAGTTGTATTTTATTTAAACAAAGAGAATACAGCCTTCATTTCAAGAAGTTGGAAATTTTCCTGAAAATTGACAAAGTCCTTCAACTTCAATCGCCCGCAAATATCTCGGGAACTAATAGACTCAGGACTCTGGGAATGATTCCATTGTGTCGAGGAACTTCTTTTACACTAAAAGCAGTATTTAAACAAAGAGATAACAGCGTTCATTTCAAGAAGATGGAAATTTTCCTGAAAATTGTTTAGTGTCCTTCAACTTCAAACGATCGCAAATATCTCGGAAACTAATAGACTCAGGACTCTGGGAATGGTTCCATTGTGTCGAGGAACAATTTTTACACTAAAAACAGCTCTAATATTAGTTATATTTTATTTAAACAAAGAGAATACAGCCTTCATTTCAAGAAGTTGGAAATTTTCCTGAAAATTGACTAGTGCGATTCAACTTCAAACGATCGCAAATATCTCGGAAACAAATAGACTTAGGACTCCGGGAGTGGTTCCATTGTGTCGAGGAACATTTTATACACTAAAAACAGTTCTAATATTAGTAGTATTTTATTTAAACAAAGAGATAACAGCCTTCATATCAAGAAGTGGGACATTTTCCTGAAAATTGATTAGTGTCCTTCAACTTCAAACGATCGCAAATATCTCGGAAACTAACAGACTTAGAACTCTGGGAATGTTTCCATTGTGTCGAGGAAAATTTTTTACACTAAAAACAGCTCTAATATTAGTTATATTTTATTTAAACAAAGAGAATACAGCCTTCATTTCAAGAAGTTGGAAATTTTCCTGAAAATTGACTAGTGCGATTCAACTTCAAACGATCGCAAATATCTCGGAAACAAATAGACTTAGGACTCCGGGAGTGGTTCCATTGTGTCGAGGAACATTTTTTACACTAAAAACAGCTCTAATATTAGTTTTATTTTATTTAAACAAAGAGAATACAGCCTTCATTTCAAGAAGTTGGAAATTTTCCTGAAAATTGACAAAGTCCTTCAACTTAAATCGCCCGCAAATATATCGGGAACTAATAGACTCAGGACTCTGGGAATGATTCCATTGTGTCGAGGAACTTCTTTTACACTAAAAGCAGTTTTAATATTAGTTGCATTTTAGTTGAAAAAAGACATAATAGCCTTCAGTTCACGAAGTGGGAAATTTTCCTTAAAATTGACTAGTGTCCTTCAACTTGAAACGATCGCAAATATCTTGGAAACTAACAGACTTAGAACTCTGGGAATGGTTCTATTGTGTCGAGGAACATTTTTTACACTAAAAACAGTTCATGTATTAGTTGTATTTTATTTAAACAAAGAGAATACAGCCCTCATTTCAAGAAGTTGGAAATTTTCCTGAAAATTGACAAAGTCCATCAACTTCAATCGCCCGCAAATATCTCGGAAACTAACAGACTCAGGACTCTGGGAATGATTCCATTGTGTCGAGGAACTTCTTTTACACTAAAAGCAGTTTTAATATTAGTTGCATTTTAGTTGAAAAAAGACATAATAGCCTTCAGTTCACGAAGTGGGAAATTTTCCTTAAAATTGACTAGTGTCCTTCAACTTGAAACGATCGCAAATATCTCGGAAACTAAGAGACTTAGAACTCTGGGAATGTTTCCATTGTGTAGAGGATCATTTTTTACACTAAAAACAGCTCTAATATTAGTTTTATTTTATTTAAACAAAGAGAATACAGCCTTCATATCAAGAAGTTGGAAATTTTCCTGAAAATTGACTAGTGTCCTTCAACTTCAAACGATCGCAAATATCTCGAAAACTAACAGACTTAGGTCTCTGGGAATGTTTCCATTGTGTCGATGAACATTTTGTACACTAAAAACGGCTCTAATATTAGTTGTATTTTACTTAAACAAAGATAATACAGCCTTCATTTCAAGAAGTTTGAAATTTTCCTGAAAACTGACTAGTGTCCTTCAACTTCAAACGATCGCAAATATCTCGGCAACTAACAGACTTAGGTCTCTGGGAATGTTTCCATTGTATTGATGAACACTTTGTACACTAAAAACAGTTCTAATATCAGTCTTATTTTATTTAAACAAAGAGATAACAGCGTTCATTTCAAGAAGATGGAAATTTTCCTGAAAATTGACTAGTGTCCTTTAACTTCAAACGATCGCAAATATCTAGGAAACTAATAGACTTAGGACTCTGGGAATGTTTCCATTGTTTCGAGAAACAATTTTTACACTAAAAGCAGCTCTAATATTAGTTATATTTTATTTAAACAAAGAGAATACAGCCTTCATTTCAAGAAGTTGGAAATTTTCCTGAAAACTGACTAGTGTCCTTCAACTTCAAACGATCGCAAATATCTCGGCAACTAACAGACTTAGGTCTCTGGGAATGTTTCCATTGTATTGAGGAACATTTTGTATACTAAAAACAGTTCTAATATCAGTTGTATTTTATTTAAACAAAGACATAATAGCCTTCAGTTCACGAAGTGGGAAATTTTCCTTAAAATTGACTAGTGTCCTTCAACTTGAAACGATCGCAAATATCTCGGAAACTAAGAGACTTAGAACTCTGGGAATGTTTCCATTGTGTAGAGGATCATTTTTTACACTAAAAACAGCTCTAATGTTAGTTTTATTTTATTTAAACAAAGAGAATACAGCCTTCATATCAAGAAGTTGGAAATTTTCCTGAAAATTGACTAGTGTCCTTCAACTTCAAACGATCGCAAATATCTCGAAAACTAACAGACCTAGGACCCTGGGAATGGTTCTATTGTGTCGAGGAACATTTTTTACACTAAAAACAGTTCATATATTAGTTGTATTTTATTTAAACATAGAGATAACAGCCTTCATTTCAAGAAGTTGGAAACTGTCGAGAAAATTGACTTGTGCCCTTCAACTTCAAACGATCGCAAATATCTCGGAAACTAACAGACTTAGGACTCTGGGAATGATTCCATTGTATCGAGGAACATTTTTTTACAATTAAAACAGTTTATATATTAGTTGTATTTTATTTAAACAAAGAGATAACAGCCTTCATTTCAAGAAGTTGGAAACTGTCGAGAAAATTGACTTGTGTCCTTCAACTTCAAACGATCGCAAATATCTCGGAAACTAACAGACTTAGGACTCTGGGAATGATTCCATTGTGTCGAGGAACATTTTTTACACTAAAAACAGCTCTAATATTAGTTATATTTTATTTAAACAAAGAGAATACAGCCTTCATTTCAAGAAGTTGGAAATTTTCCTGAAAATTGACAAAGTCCTTCAACTTCAATCGACCGCAAATATCTCGGAAACTAATAGACTCAGGACTCTGGGAATGGTTCCATTGTGTCGAGGAACTTCTTTTACACTAAAAACAGTTTTAATATTAGTTGCATTTTAGTTAAACAAAGACATAACAGCCTTCATTTCAAGAAGTTTGAAATTTTCCTGAAAATTGACTTGTGTCTTTCAACTTCAAACGATCGCAAATATCTCGGAAACTAACAGACTTAGGTCTCTGGGAATGTTTCCATTGTGTCGATGAACATTTTGTACACTAAAAACGGCTCTAATATTAGTTGTATTTTACTTAAACAAAGATAATACAGCCTTCATTTCAAGAAGTTTGAAATTTTCCTGAAAACTGACTAGTGTCCTTCAACTTCAAACGATCGCAAATATCTCGGCAACTAACAGACTTAGGTCTCTGGGAATGTTTCCATTGTATTGATGAACACTTTGTACACTAAAAACAGTTCTAATATCAGTTGTATTTTATTTAAACAAAGAGATAACAGCGTTCATTTCAAGAAGATGGAAATTTTCCTGAAAATTGACTAGTGTCCTTTAACTTCAAACGATCGCAAATATCTAGGAAACTAATAGACTTAGGACTCTGGGAATGTTTCCATTGTTTCGAGAAACAATTTTTACACTAAAAGCAGCTCTAATATTAGTTATATTTTATTTAAACAAAGAGAATACAGCCTTCATTTCAAGAAGTTGGAAATTTTCCTGAAAACTGACTAGTGTCCTTCAACTTCAAACGATCGCAAATATCTCGGCAACTAACAGACTTAGGTCTCTGGGAATGTTTCCATTGTATTGAGGAACATTTTGTATACTAAAAACAGTTCTAATATCAGTTGTATTTTATTTAAACAAAGACATAATAGCCTTCAGTTCACGAAGTGGGAAATTTTCCTTAAAATTGACTAGTGTCCTTCAACTTGAAACGATCGCAAATATCTCGGAAACTAAGAGACTTAGAACTCTGGGAATGTTTCCATTGTGTAGAGGATCATTTTTTACACTAAAAACAGCTCTAATATTAGTTTTATTTTATTTAAACAAAGAGAATACAGCCTTCATATCAAGAAGTTGGAAATTTTCCTGAAAATTGACTAGTGTCCTTCAACTTCAAACGATCGCAAATATCTCGAAAACTAACAGACTTAGGACTCTGGGAATGGTTCTATTGTGTCGAGGAACATTTTTTACACTAAAAACAGTTCATATATTAGTTGTATTTTATTTAAACATAGAGATAACAGCCTTCATTTCAAGAAGTTGGAAACTGTCGAGAAAATTGACTTGTGCCCTTCAACTTCAAACGATCGCAAATATCTCGGAAACTAACAGACTTAGGACTCTGGGAATGATTCCATTGTATCGAGGAACATTTTTTACAATTAAAACAGTTTATATATTAGTTGTATTTTATTTAAACAAAGAGATAACAGCCTTCATTTCAAGAAGTTGTAAACTGTCGAGAAAATTGACTTGTGTCCTTCAATTTAAAACGATCGCAAATATTTCGGAAACTAACAGACTTAGGACTCTGGGAATGATTCCATTGTGTCGAGGAACATTTTTTACACCAAAAACAGCTCTAATATTAGTTATATTTTATTTAAACAAAGAGAATACAGCCTTCATTTCAAGAAGTTGGAAATTTTCCTGAAAATTGACAAAGTCCTTCAACTTCAATCGACCGCAAATATCTCGGAAACTAATAGACTCAGGACTCTGGGAATGATTCCATTGTGTCGAGGAATTTCTTTTACAATAAAAACAGTTTTAATATTAGTTGAATTTTAGTTAAATAAAGACATAACAGCCTTCATTTCAAGAAGTTTGAAATTTTCCTGAAAACTGACTAGTGTCCTTCAACTTCAAACGATCGCAAATATCTTGGAAACTAACAGACTTAGGTCTCTGGGAATGTTTCCATTGTGTCGATGAACATTTTGTACACTAAAAACGGCTCTAATATTAGTTGTATTTTACTTAAACAAAGATAATACAGCCTTCATTTCAAGAAGTTTGAAATTTTCCTGAAAATTGACTAGTGTCCTTTAACTTCAAACGATCGCAAATATCTAGGAAACTAATAGACTTAGGACTCTGGGAATGTTTCCATTGTTTCGAGAAACAATTTTTACACTAAAAGCAGCTCTAATATTAGTTATATTTTATTTAAACAAAGAGAATACAGCCTTCATTTCAAGAAGTTGGAAATTTTCCTGAAAACTGACTAGTGTCCTTCAACTTCAAACGATCGCAAATATCTCGGCAACTAACAGACTTAGGTCTCTGGGAATGTTTCCATTGTATTGAGGAACATTTTGTATACTAAAAACAGTTCTAATATCAGTTGTATTTTATTTAAACAAAGACATAATAGCCTTCAGTTCACGAAGTGGGAAATTTTCCTTAAAATTGACTAGTGTCCTTCAACTTGAAACGATCGCAAATATCTCGGAAACTAAGAGACTTAGAACTCTGGGAATGTTTCCATTGTGTAGAGGATCATTTTTTACACTAAAAACAGCTCTAATATTAGTTTTATTTTATTTAAACAAAGAGAATACAGCCTTCATATCAAGAAGTTGGAAATTTTCCTGAAAATTGACTAGTGTCCTTCAACTTCAAACGATCGCAAATATCTCGAAAACTAACAGACTTAGGACTCTGGGAATGGTTCTATTGTGTCGAGGAACATTTTTTACACTAAAAACAGTTCATATATTAGTTGTATTTTATTTAAACATAGAGATAACAGCCTTCATTTCAAGAAGTTGGAAACTGTCGAGAAAATTGACTTGTGCCCTTCAACTTCAAACGATCGCAAATATCTCGGAAACTAACAGACTTAGGACTCTGGGAATGATTCCATTGTATCGAGGAACATTTTTTACACTTAAAACAGTTTATATATTAGTTGTATTTTATTTAAACAAAGAGATAACAGCCTTCATTTCAAGAAGTTGTAAACTGTCGAGAAAATTGACTTGTGTCCTTCAATTTAAAACGATCGCAAATATTTCGGAAACTAACAGACTTAGGACTCTGGGAATGATTCCATTGTGTCGAGGAACATTTTTTACACCAAAAACAGCTCTAATATTAGTTATATTTTATTTAAACAAAGAGAATACAGCCTTCATTTCAAGAAGTTGGAAATTTTCCTGAAAATTGACAAAGTCCTTCAACTTCAATCGACCGCAAATATCTCGGAAACTAATAGACTCAGGACTCTGGGAATGATTCCATTGTGTCGAGGAATTTCTTTTACAATAAAAACAGTTTTAATATTAGTTGAATTTTAGTTAAATAAAGACATAACAGCCTTCATTTCAAGAAGTTTGAAATTTTCCTGAAAACTGACTAGTGTCCTTCAACTTCAAACGATCGCAAATATCTTGGAAACTAACAGACTTAGGTCTCTGGGAATGTTTCCATTGTGTCGATGAACATTTTGTACACTGAAAACGGCTCTAATATTAGTTGTATTTTACTTAAACAAAGATAATACAGCCTTCATTTCAAGAAGTTTGAAATTTTCCTGAAAATTGACTAGTGTCCTTTAACTTCAAACGATCGCAAATATCTAGGAAACTAATAGACTTAGGACTCTGGGAATGTTTCCATTATTTCGAGAAACAATTTTTACACTAAAAGCAGCTCTAATATTAGTTATATTTTATTTAAACAAAGAGAATACAGCCTTCATTTCAAGAAGTTGGAAATTTTCCTGAAAACTGACTAGTGTCCTTCAACTTCAAACGATCGCAAATATCTCGGCAACTAACAGACTTAGGTCTCTGGGAATGTTTCCATTGTATTGAGGAACATTTTGTATACTAAAAACAGTTCTAATATCAGTTGTATTTTATTTAAACAAAGACATAACAGCCTTCAGTTCAAGAAGTGGGAAATTTTCCTTAAAATTGACTAGTGTCCTTCAACTTGAAACGATCGCAAATATCTTGGAAACTAACAGACTTAGGTCTCGGGGAATGTTTAAATTGTATTGAGGAACATTTTGTACACTAAAAACAGTTCTAATATCAGTTGTATTTTATTTAAACAAAGAGATAACAGCGTTCATTTCAAGAAGATGGAAATTTTCCTGAAAATTGACTAGTGTCCTTTAACTTCAAACGATCGCAAATATCTAGGAAACTAATAGACTTAGGACTCTGGGAATGTTTCCATTGTGTCGAGGAACATTTTTTACACTAAAAACAGTTCTAATATTAGTTGTATTTTAGTTAAACAAAGAGATAACAGCGTTCATTTCAAGAAGTTGGAAATTTTCCTGAAAATTGACTACAGTCCTTCAACTTCAAACGATCGCAAATATCTCGGAAACTAATAGACTCAGGACTCTGGGAATGGTTCCATTGTGTCGAGGAACTTCCTTTACACTAAAAACAGTTTTAATATTAGTTGCATTTTAGTTAAACAAAGACATAACAGCCTTCAGTTCAAGAAGTGGGAAATTTTCCTGAAAATTGACTACAGTCCTTCAACTTCAAACGATCGCAAATATCTTGGAAACTAATAGGCTTAGGACTCTGGAAATGTTTCCATTGTGTCGAGGAACATTTTTTACACTAAAAACAGCTCTAATATTAGTTATATTTTATTTAAACAAAGAGAATACAGCCTTCATTTCAAGAAGTTGGAAATTTTCCTGAAAATTGACTAGAGTCCTTCAACTTCAATCGATCGCATATATCTCGGAAACTAATAGACATAAGACTCTGGGAATGGTTCCATTGTGTCGAGGAACATTTTGTACACTAAAAACAGTTCTAATATCAGTTGTATTTTATTTAAACAAAGAGATAACAGCGTTCATTTCAAGAAGATGGAAATTTTCCTGAAAATTGACTAGTGTCCTTCAACTTCAAACGATCGCAAATATCTCGGAAACTAATAGACTTAGGACTCTGGGAATGTTTCCATTGTGTCGAGGAACATTTTTTACACTAAAAACAGCTCTAATATTAGTTATATTTTATTTAAACAAAGAGAATACAGCCTTCATTTCAAGAAGTTGGAAATTTTCCTGAAAATTGACTAGTGCGATTCAACTTCAAACGATCGCAAATATTTCGGAAACAAATAGACTTAGGACTCTGGAAATGTTTCCATTGTGTCGAGGAACATTTTATACACTTAAAACAGTTCCAATATTAGTAGTATTTTATTTAAACAAAGAGATAACAGCCTTCATATCAAGAAGTGGGACATTTTCCTGAAAATTGATTAGTGTCCTTCAACTTCAAACGATCGCAAATATCTCGGAAACAAATAGACTTGGGACTCTGGGAATGTTTCCATTGTGTCGAGGAACATTTTTTGCACTAAAAACAGCTCTAATATTAGTTGTATTTTATTCAAACAAAGAGAATACAGCCTTTATTTCAAGAAGTTGGAAATTTCCTGAAAATTGACTAGTGCCCTTCAACTTCAAACGATCGCAAATATCTCGGAAACTAACAGACTTAGAACTCTGGGAATGTTTCCATTGTGTCGAGGATAATTTTTTACACTAAAAACAGCTCTAGTTTTATTTTATTTAAACAAAGAGATAACAGCCTTCATTTCAAGAAGTTGGAAATTTTCCTTAAAATTGACAAAGTCCTTCAACTTCAATCGCCCGCAAATATCTCGGGAACTAATAGACTCAGGACTCTGGGAATGATTCCATTGTGTCGAGGAACTTCTTTTACACTAAAAGCAGTTTTAATATTAGTTGAATTTTAGTTAAAAAAAGACATAATAGCCTTCAGTTCACGAAGTGGGAAATTTTCCTTAAAATTGACTAGTGTCCTTCAACTTGAAACGATCGCAAATATCTTGGAAACTAACAGACTTAGAACTCTGGGAATGGTTCTATTGTGTCGAGGAACATTTTTTACACTAAAAACAGTTCATATATTAGTTGTATTTTATTTAAACAAAGAGAATACAGCCTTCATTTCAAGAAGTTGGAAATTTTCCTGAAAATTGACAAAGTCCTTCAACTTCAATCGCCCGCAAATATCTCGGGAACTAATAGACTCAGGACTCTGGGAATGATTCCATTGTGTCGAGGAACTTCTTTTACACTAAAAGCAGTTCATATATTAGTTGTATTTTATTTAAACAAAGAGAATACAGCCTTCATTTCAAGAAGTTGGCAATTTTCCTGAAAATTGACAAAGTCCTTCAACTTCAATCGCCCGCAAATATCTCGGGAACTAGTAGACTTAGGACTCTGGGAATGATTCCATTGTGTCGAGGAACTTCTTTTACACTAAAAGCAGTTTTAATATTAGTTGCATTTTAGTTAAAAAAAGACATAATAGCCTTCAGTTCACGAAGTGGGAAATTTTCCTTAAAATTGACTAGTGTCCTTCAACTTGAAACAATCGCAAATATCTTGGAAACTAACAGACTTCGGTCTCTGGGAATGTTTCCATTGTGTCGATGAACATTTTGTACACTAAAAACGGCTCTAATATTAGTTGTATTTTACTTAAACAAAGAGAATACAGCCTTCATTTCAAGAAGTTTGAAATTTTCCTGAAAACTGACTAGTGTCCTTCAACTTCAAACGATCGCAAATATCTCGGCAACTAACAGACTTAGGTCTCTGGGAATGTTTCCATTGTATTGAGGAACATTTTGTACACTAAAAACAGTTCTAATATCAGTTGTATTTTATTTAAACAAAGAGATAACAGCGTTCATTTCAAGAAGATGGAAATTTTCCTGAAAATTGACTAGTGCGATTCAACTTCAAACGATCGCAAATATCTCGGAAACAAATAGACTTAGGACTCCGGGAGTCGTTCCATTGGGTCGAGGAACATTTTATACACTTAAAACAGTTCCAATATTAGTAGTATTTTATTTAAACAAAGAGATAACAGCCTTCATATCAAGAAGTGGGACATTTTCCTGAAAATTGATTAGTGTCCTTCAACTTCAAACGATCGCAAATATCTCGGAAACTAACAGACTTAGAACTCTGGGAATGTTTCCATTGTGTCGAGGATCATTTTTTACACTAAAAACAGCTCTAATATTAGTTTTATTTTATTTAAACAAAGAGAATACAGCCTTCATTTCAAGAAGTTGGAAATTTTCCTGAAAATTGACAAAGTCCTTCAACTTCAATCGCCCGCAAATATCTCGGGAACTAATAGACTCAGGACTCTGGGAATGATTCCATTGTGTCGAGGAACTTCTTTTACACTAAAAGCAGTTTTAATATTAGTTGCATTTTAGTTAAAAAAAGACATAATAGCCTTCAGTTCACGAAGTGGGAAATTTTCCTTAAAATTGACTAGTGTCCTTCAACTTGAAACGATCGCAAATATCTTGGAAACTAACAGACTTAGAACTCTGGGAATGTTTCCATTGTGTCGAGGATAATTTTTTACACTAAAAACAGCTCTAATATTAGTTTTATTTTATTTAAACAAAGAGAATACAGCCTTCATTTCAAGAAGTTGGAAATTTTCCTGAAAATTGACAAAGTCCTTCAACTTCAATCGCCCGCAAATATCTCGGGAACTAATAGACTCAGGACTCTGGGAATGATTCCATTGTGTCGAGGAACTTCTTTTACACTAAAAGCAGTTTTAATATTAGTTGAATTTTAGTTAAAAAAAGACATAATAGCCTTCAGTTCACGAAGTGGGAAATTTTCCTTAAAATTGACTAGTGTCCTTCAACTTGAAACGATCGCAAATATCTTGGAAACTAACAGACTTAGAACTCTGGGAATGGTTCTATTGTGTCGAGGAACATTTTTTACACTAAAAACAGTTCATATATTAGTTGTATTATATTTAAACAAAGAGAATACAGCCTTCATTTCAAGAAGTTGGAAATTTTCCTGAAAATTGACAAAGTCCTTCAACTTCAATCGCCCGCAAATATCTCGGGAACTAATAGACTCAGGACTCTGGGAATGATTCCATTGTGTCGAGGAACTTCTTTTACACTAAAAGCAGTTCATATATTAGTTGTATTTTATTTAAACAAAGAGAATACAGCCTTCATTTCAAGAAGTTGGAAATTTTCCTGAAAATTGACAAAGTCCTTCAACTTCAATCGCCCGCAAATATCTCGGGAACTAGTAGACTTAGGACTCTGGGAATGATTCCATTGTGTCGAGGAACTTCTTTTACACTAAAAGCAGTTTTAATATTAGTTGCATTTTAGTTAAAAAAAGACATAATAGCCTTCAGTTCACGAAGTGGGAAATTTTCCTTAAAATTGACTAGTGTCCTTCAACTTGAAACAATCGCAAATATCTTGGAAACTAACAGACTTCGGTCTCTGGGAATGTTTCCATTGTGTCGATGAACATTTTGTACACTAAAAACGGCTCTAATATTAGTTGTATTTTACTTAAACAAAGAGAATACAGCCTTCATTTCAAGAAGTTTGAAATTTTCCTGAAAACTGACTAGTGTCCTTCAACTTCAAACGATCGCAAATATCTCGGCAACTAACAGACTTAGGTCTCTGGGAATGTTTCCATTGTATTGAGGAACATTTTGTACACTAAAAACAGTTCTAATATCAGTTGTATTTTATTTAAACAAAGAGATAACAGCGTTCATTTCAAGAAGATGGAAATTTTCCTGAAAATTGACTAGTGCGATTCAACTTCAAACGATCGCAAATATCTCGGAAACAAATAGACTTAGGACTCCGGGAGTCGTTCCATTGGGTCGAGGAACATTTTATACACTTAAAACAGTTCCAATATTAGTAGTATTTTATTTAAACAAAGAGATAACAGCCTTCATATCAAGAAGTGGGACATTTTCCTGAAAATTGATTAGTGTCCTTCAACTTCAAACGATCGCAAATATCTCGGAAACTAACAGACTTAGAACTCTGGGAATGTTTCCATTGTGTCGAGGATCATTTTTTACACTAAAAACAGCTCTAATATTAGTTTTATTTTATTTAAACAAAGAGAATACAGCCTTCATTTCAAGAAGTTGGAAATTTTCCTGAAAATTGACAAAGTCCTTCAACTTCAATCGCCCGCAAATATCTCGGGAACTAATAGACTCAGGACTCTGGGAATGATTCCATTGTGTCGAGGAACTTCTTTTACACTAAAAGCAGTTTTAATATTAGTTGCATTTTAGTTAAAAAAAGACATAATAGCCTTCAGTTCACGAAGTGGGAAATTTTCCTTAAAATTGACTAGTGTCCTTCAACTTGAAACGATCGCAAATATCTTGGAAACTAACAGACTTAGAACTCTGGGAATGGTTCTATTGTGTCGAGGAACATTTTTTACACTAAAAACAGTTCATATATTAGTTGTATTATATTTAAACAAAGAGAATACAGCCTTCATTTCAAGAAGTTGGAAATTTTCCTGAAAATTGACAAAGTCGTTACACTTCAATCGCCCGCAAATATCTCGGGAACTAATAGACTCAGGACTCTGGGAATGATTCCATTGTGTCGAGGAACTTCTTTTACACTAAAAGCAGTTCATATATTAGTTGTATTTTATTTAAACAAAGAGAATACAGCCTTCATTTCAAGAAGTTGGAAATTTTCCTGAAAATTGACAAAGTCCTTCAACTTCAATCGCCCGCAAATATCTCGGGAACTAATAGACTTAGGACTCTGGGAATGATTCCATTGTGTCGAGGAACTTCTTTTACACTAAAAGCAGTTTTAATATTAGTTGCATTTTAGTTAAAAAAAGACATAATAGCCTTCAGTCCACGAAGTGGGAAATTTTCCTTAAAATTGACTAGTGTCCTTCAACTTGAAACGATCGCAAATATCTTGGAAACTAACAGACTTCGGTCTCTGGGAATGTTTCCATTGTGTCGATGAAAATTTTGTACACTAAAAACGGCTCTAATATTAGTTGTATTTTACTTAAACAAAGAGAATACAGCCTTCATTTCAAGAAGTTTGAAATTTTCCTGAAAATTGACTAGTGTCCTTCAACTTCAAACGAGACTTAGGACCCTGGGAATGGTTCCATTGTATTGAGGAACATTTTGTACACTAAAAGCAGTTCTAATATCAGTTGTATTTTATTTAATCAAAGAGATAACAGCCTTCATATCAAGAAGTTGGACATTTTTCCTGAAAATTGACTAGTGTCCTTCAACTTCAAACGATCGCAAATATCTCGGAAACTAACAGACTTAGAACTCTGGGAATGTTTCCATTGTGTAGAGGATCATTTTTTACACTAAAAACAGCTCTAATATTAGTTTTATTTTATTTAAACAAAGAGAATACAGCCTTCATATCAAGAAGTTGGAAATTTTCCTGAAAATTGACTAGTGTCCTTACACTTCAAACGATCGCAAATATCTCGAAAACTAACAGACTTAGGACTCTGGGAATGATTCCATTGTATCGAGGAACATTTTTTACAATTAAAACAGTTCATATATTAGTTGTATTTTATTTAAACAAAGAGGTAACAGCCTTCATTTCAAGAAGTTGGAAACTGTCGAGAAAATTGACTTGTGTCCTTCAATTTCAAACGATCGCAAATATCTCGGAAACTAACAGACTTAGGACTCTGGGAATGATTCCATTGTGTCGAGGAACATTTTTTACACCAAAAACGGCTCTAATATTAGTTGTATTTTACTTAAACAAAGATAATACAGCCTTCATTTCAAGAAGTTTGAAATTTTCCTGAAAACTGACTAGTGTCCTTCAACTTCAAACGATCGCAAATATCTCGAAAACTAACAGACTTAGGACTCTGGGAATGATTCCATTGTATCGAGGAACATTTTTTACAATTAAAACAGTTCATATATTAGTTGTATTTTATTTAAACAAAAAGATAACAGCCTTCATTTCAAGAAGTTGGAAACTGTCGAGAAAATTGACTTGTGTCCTTCAATTTCAAACGATCGCAAATATCTCGGCAACTAACAGACTTAGGTCTCTGGGAATGTTTCCATTGTATTGAGGAACATTTTGTACACTAAAAACAGTTCTAATATCAGTTGTATTTTATTTAAACAAAGAGATAACAGCGTTCATTTCAAGAAGAAGGAAATTTTCCTGAAAATTGACTAGTGTCCTTTAACTTCAAACGATCGCAAATATCTCGGAAACTAATAGACTTAGGACTCTGGGAATGTTTCCATTGTTTCGAGAAACAATTTTTACACTAAAAGCAGCTCTAATATTAGTAATATTTTATTTAAACAAAGAGAATACAGCCTTCATTTCAAGAAGTTGAAAATTTTCCTGAAAACTGACTAGTGTCCTTCAACTTCAAACGATCGCAAATATCTCGGCAAATAACAGACTTAGGTCTCTGGGAATGTTTCCATTGTATTGAGGAACATTTTGTACACTAAAAACAGTTCTAATATCAGTTGTATTTTATTTAAACAAAGACATAACAGCCTTCAGTTCAAGAAGTGGGAAATTTTCCTTAAAATTGACTAGTGTCCTTCAACTTGAAACGATCGCAAATATCTTGGAAACTAACAGACTTAGGTCTCTGGGAATGTTTCCATTGTTTCGAGAAACAATTTTTACACTAAAAGCAGCTCTAATATTAGTAATATTTTATTTAAACAAAGAGAATACAGCCTTCATTTCAAGAAGTTGGAAATTTTCCTGAAAATTGACTAGTGCGATTCAACTTCAAACGATCGCAAATATCTCGGAAACAAATAGACTTAGGACTCCGGGAGTGGTTCGATTGTGTCGAGGAAAATTTTATACACTAAAAACAGTTCTAATATTAGTTGTATTTTTTTTTAAACAAAGAGATAACAGCCTTCATATCAAGAAGTGGGACATTTTTCCTGAAAATTGACTAGTGTCCTTCAACTTCAAACGATCGCAAATATCTCGGAAACTAACAGACTTTGAACTCTGAGAAGGTTTCCATTGTGTCGAGGATCATTTTTTACACTAAAAACAGCTCCAATATTAGTTATATTTTATTTAAACAAAGAGAATACAGCCTTCATTTCAAAAGTTGGAAACTGTCGAGAAAATTGACTTGTGTCCTTCAACTTCAAACGATCGCAAATATCTCTTAAACTAACAGACTTGGGACTCTGGGAATGATTCCACTGTATCGAGGAACATATTTTACACTAAAAACATTTCATATATTAGTTGTATTTTATTTAAACAAAGAGATAACTGAGTTCATTTCAAGAATTTGGAAATTTTCCGGAAAATTGACTAGTGCGATTCAACTTCAAACGATCGCAAATATCTCGGAAACTAACAGACGTAGGACTCTGGGAATGATTCCATTGTATCGAGGAACATTTTTTACACTAAAAACAGTTCTAATATTAGTTGTATTTTAGTTAAACAAAGAGATAACAGCGTTCATTTCAAGAAGTTGGAAATTTTCCTGAAAATTGACTACAGTCCTTCAACTTCAAACGATCGCAAATATCTCGGAAACTAATAGACTCAGGACTCTGGGAATGGTTTTATTGTGTCGAGGAACTTCCTTTACACTAAAAACAGTTTTAATATTAGTTGCGTTTTAGTTAAACAAAGACATAACAGCCTTTAGTTCAAGAAGTGGGAAATTCTCCTGAAAATTGACTAGTGTCCTTCAACTTCAAACGATCGCAAATATCTTGGAAACTAATAGACTTAGGACTCTGGAAATGTTTCCATTGTGTCGAGGAACATTTTTCACACTAAAAACAGCTCTAATATTAGTTATATTTTACTTAAACAAAGAGAATACAGCCTTCATTTCAAGAAGTTGGAAATTTTCCTGAAAATTGACTAGAGTCCTTCAACTTCAATCGATCGCATATATCTCGGAAACTAATAGACATAAGACTTTGGGAATGGTTCCATTGTGTCGTGGAACTTTTTTTACACTAAAAACAGTTCTAATATTAGTTGTATTTTATTTAAACCGAGAGACAACAGCCTTCATTTCAAGAAGTGGGAAATTTTTCCTGAAAATTGACTAGTGTCCTTCAACTTCAAACGATCGCAAATATCTCGGAAACTGATAGACTCAGGACTCTGGGAATGTTTCCATTGTGTCGAGGAACATTTTGTACACTAAAAACAGCTCTAATATTAGTTATATTTTATTTAAACAAAGAGAATACAGCCTTCATTTCAAGAAGATGGAAATTTTCCTGAAAATTGACTAGAGTCTTTCAACTTCAATCGATCGCATATATCTCGGAAACTAATAGACTTAAGACTCTGGGAATGGTTCCATTGTGTCGAGGAACATTTTTTACATTAAAACAGTTCTAATATTAGTTGTATTTTATTTAGACCAAGAGACAACAGCCTTCATTTCAAGAAGTGGGAAATTTATCCTGAAAATTGACTAGTGTCCTCCAACTTCAAACGATCGCAAATATCTCGGAAACTAAAAGACTTAGGACTCTGGGAATGTTTCCATTGTGTCGAGGAACATTTTATACACTAAAAACAGTTCTCATATTAGTTATATTTTATTTAAACAAAGAGATAACAGCCTTCATTTCAAGAAGTGGGAAATTTTTCCTGAAAATTTACTAGTGTCCTTCAACTTCAAACGATCGCAAATATCTCGGAAACTAACGGACTTATTACTCTGGGAATGTTTCCATTGTGTCGAGGAACATTTTCTATACTAAAAACAGCTCTAGTATTAGTTGTATTTTATTTAAACAAAGGGAATACAGCCTTCACTAACAGACTTAGGACTCTGGGAATGATTCCATTGTGTCGAGGAACATTTTTTACACTAAAAACAGCTCCAATGTTAGTTATATTTTATTTAAACAAAGAGAATACAGCCTTCATTTCAAGAAGTTGGAAATTTTCCTGAAAATTTACTAGAGTCCTTCAACTTCAATCGATCGCATATATCTCGGAAACTAATAGACATAAGACTCTGGGAAGGGTTCCATTGTGTCGAGGAACATTTTTTACACTAAAAACAGCTCTAATATTAGTTATATTTTATTTAAAAAAAGAGAATACAGCCTTCACTAACAGACTTAGGACTCTGGGAATGATTCCATTGTGTCGAGGAACACTTTTTACACTAAAAACAGCTCCAATGTAAGTTATATTTCAGCCTTCATTTAAAGAAGTTGGAAATTTTCCTGAAAATTGACAAAGTCCTTCAACTTCAATCGATCGCAAATATCTCGGAAACTAATAGACTCAGGACTCTGGGAATGGTTCCATTGTGTCGAGGAACTTCTTTTACACTAAAACCAGATTTAATATTAGTTGCATTTTAGTTAAACAAAGAGAATACAGCCTTCATTTCAAGAAGTTGGAAATTTTCCTGAAAATTGACAAAGTCCTTCAACTTCAATCGCCCGCAAATATCTCGGGAACTAATAGACTTAGGACTCTGGGAATGATTCCATTGTGTCGAGGAACTTCTTTTACACTAAAAGCAGTTTTAATATTAGTTGCATTTTAGTTAAAAAAAGACATAATAGCCTTCAGTTCACGAAGTGGGAAATTTTCCTTAAAATTGACTAGTGTCCTTCAACTTGAAACGATCGCAAATATCTTGGAAACTAACAGACTTCGGTCTCTGGGAAAGTTTCCATTGTGTCGATGAACATTTTGTACACTAAAAACGGCTCTAATATTAGTTGTATTTTACTTAAACAAAGAGAATACATCCTTCATTTCAAGAAGTTTGAAATTTTCCTGAAAATTGACTAGTGTCCTTCAACTTCAAACGAGACTTAGGACCCTGGGAATGGTTCCATTGTATTGAGGAACATTTTGTACACTAAAAGCAGTTCTAATATCAGTTGTATTTTATTTAATCAAAGAGATAACAGCCTTCATATCAAGAAGTTGGACATTTTTCCTGAAAATTGACTAGTGTCCTTCAACTTCAAACGATCGCAAATATCTTGGAAACTAATAGACTTAGGACTCTGGAAATGTTTCCATTGTATCGAGGAACATTTTTTACACTAAAAACAGTTCTAATATTAGTTGTATTTTAGTTAAACAAAGAGATAACAGCGTTCATTTCAAGAAGTTGGAAATTTTCCTGAAAATTGACTAGTGCCTTTCAACTTCAAACGATCGCAAATATCTCGGAAACTAACAGACGTAGGACTCTGGGAATGATTCCATTGTATCGAGGAACATTTTTTACACTAAAAACAGTTCTAATATTAGTTGTATTTTAGTTAAACAAAGAGATAACAGCGTTCATTTCAAGAAGTTGGAAATTTTCCTGAAAATTGACTACAGTCCTTCAACTTCAAACGATCGCAAATATCTCGGAAACTAATAGACTCAGGACTCTGGGAATGGTTTTATTGTGTCGAGGAACTTCCTTTACACTAAAAACAGTTTTAATATTAGTTGCATTTTAGTTAAACAAAGACATAACAGCCTTTAGTTCAAGAAGTGGGAAATTCTCCTGAAAATTGACTAGTGTCCTTCAACTTCAAACGATCGCAAATATCTTGGAAACTAATAGACTTAGGACTCTGGAAATGTTTCCATTGTGTCGAGGAATATTTTTTACACTAAAAACAGCTCTAATATTAGTTATATTTTACTTAAACAAAGAGAATACAGCCTTCATTTCAAGAAGTTGGAAATTTTCCTGAAAATTGACTAGAGTCCTTCAACTTCAATCGATCGCATATATCTCGGAAACTAATAGACATAAGACTTTGGGAATGGTTCCATTGTGTCGAGGAACTTTTTTTACACTAAAAACAGTTCTAATATTAGTTGTATTTTATTTAAACCGAGAGACAACAGCCTTCATTTCAAGAAGTGGGAAATTTTTCCTGAAAATTGACTAGTGTCCTTCAACTTCAAACGATCGCAAATATCTCGGAAACTGATAGACTCAGGACTCTGGGAATGTTTCCATTGTGTCGAGGAACATTTTGTACACTAAAAACAGCTCTAATATTAGTTATATTTTATTTAAACAAAGAGAATACAGCCTTCATTTCAAGAAGATGGAAATTTTCCTGAAAATTGACTAGAGTCTTTCAACTTCAATCGATCGCATATATCTCGGAAACTAATAGACTTAAGACTCTGGGAATGGTTCCATTGTGTCGAGGAACATTTTTTACATTAAAACAGTTCTAATATTAGTTGTATTTTATTTAGACCAAGAGACAACAGCCTTCATTTCAAGAAGTGGGATATTTATCCTGAAAATTGACTAGTGTCCTCCAACTTCAAACGATCGCAAATATCTCGGAAACTAAAAGACTTAGGACTCTGGGAATGTTTCCATTGTGTCGAGGAACATTTTATACACTAAAAACAGTTCTCATATTAGTTACATTTTATTTAAACAAAGAGATAACAGCCTTCATTTCAAGAAGTGGGAAATTTTTCCTGAAAATTTACTAGTGTCCTTCAACTTCAAACGATCGCAAATATCTCGGAAACTAACGGACCTATTACTCTGGGAATGTTTCCATTGTGTCGAGGAACATTTTCTATACTAAAAACAGCTCTAGTATTAGTTGTATTTTATTTAAACAAAGGGAATACAGCCTTCACTAACAGACTTAGGACTCTGGGAATGATTCCATTGTGTCGAGGAACATTTTTTACACTAAAAACAGCTCCAATGTTAGTTATATTTTATTTAAACAAAGAGAATACAGCCTTCATTTCAAGAAGTTGGAAATTTTCCTGAAAATTTACTAGAGTCCTTCAACTTCAATCGATCGCATATATCTCGGAAACTAATAGACATAAGACTCTGGGAAGGGTTCCATTGTGTCGAGGAACATTTTTTACACTAAAAACAGCTCTAATATTAGTTATATTTTATTTAAAAAAAGAGAATACAGCCTTCACTAACAGACTTAGGACTCTGGGAATGATTCCATTGTGTCGAGGAACACTTTTTACACTAAAAACAGCTCCAATGTAAGTTATATTTCAGCCTTCATTTAAAGAAGTTGGAAATTTTCCTGAAAATTGACAAAGTCCTTCAACTTCAATCGATCGCAAATATCTCGGAAACTAATAGACTCAGGACTCTGGGAATGGTTCCATTGTGTCGAGGAACTTCTTTTACACTAAAACCAGATTTAATATTAGTTGCATTTTAGTTAAACAAAGAGAATACAGCCTTCATTTCAAGAAGTTGGAAATTTTCCTGAAAATTGACAAAGTCCTTCAACTTCAATCGCCCGCAAATATCTCGGGAACTAATAGACTTAGGACTCTGGGAATGATTCCATTGTGTCGAGGAACTTCTTTTACACTAAAAGCAGTTTTAATATTAGTTGCATTTTAGTTAAAAAAAGACATAATAGCCTTCAGTTCACGAAGTGGGAAATTTTCCTTAAAATTGACTAGTGTCCTTCAACTTGAAACGATCGCAAATATCTTGGAAACTAACAGACTTCGGTCTCTGGGAATGTTTCCATTGTGTCGATGAACATTTTGTACACTAAAAACGGCTCTAATATTAGTTGTATTTTACTTAAACAAAGAGAATACATCCTTCATTTCAAGAAGTTTGAAATTTTCCTGAAAATTGACTAGTGTCCTTCAACTTCAAACGAGACTTAGGACCCTGGGAATGGTTCCATTGTATTGAGGAACATTTTGTACACTAAAAGCAGTTCTAATATCAGTTGTATTTTATTTAATCAAAGAGATAACAGCCTTCATATCAAGAAGTGGGACATTTTTCCTGAAAATTGACTAGTGTCCTTCAACTTCAAACGATCGCAAATATCTCGGAAACTAACAGACTTAGAACTCTGGGAATGTTTCCATTGTGTCGAGGATCATTTTTTACACTAAAAACAGCTCTAATATTAGTTTTATTTTATTTAAACAAAGAGAATACAGCCTTCATATCAAGAAGTTGGAAATTTTCCTGAAAATTGACTAGTGTCCTTCAACTTCAAACGATCGCAAATATCTCGAAAACTAACAGACTTAGGACTCTGGGAATGATTCCATTGTATCGAGGAACATTTTTTACACTTAAAACAGTTCATATATTAGTTGTATTTTATTTAAACAAAGAGATAACAGCCTTCATTTCAAGAAGTTGGAAACTGTCGAGAAAATTGACTTGTGTCCTTCAACTTCAAACGATCGCAAATATCTCGGAAACTAACAGACTTAGGACTCTGGGAATGATTCCATTGTGTCGAGGAACATTTTTTACACCAAAAACGGCTCTAATATTAGTTTATTTTACTTAAACAAAGATAATACAGCCTTCATTTCAAGAAGTTTGAAATTTTCCTGAAAACTGACTAGTGTCCTTCAACTTCAAACGATCGCAAATATCTCGGCAACTAACAGACTTAGGTCTCTGGGAATGGTTCCATTGTATTGAGGAACATTTTGTACACTAAAAACAGTTCTAATATCAGTTGTATTTTATTTAAACAAAGAGATAACAGCGTTCATTTCAAGAAGATGGAAATTTTCCTGAAAATTGACTAGTGTCCTTTAACTTCAAACGATCGCAAATATCTCGGAAACTAATAGACTTAGGACTCTGGGAATGTTTCCATTGTTTCGAGGAACAATTTTTACACTAAAAGCAGCTCTAATATTAGTTATATTTTATTTAAACAAAGAGAATACAGCCTTCATTTCAAGAAGTTGGAAATTTTCCTGAAAACTGACTAGTGTCCTTCAACTTCAAACGATCGCAAATATCTCGGCAACTAACAGACTTAGGTCTCTGGGAATGTTTCCATTGTATTGAGGAACATTTTGTACACTAAAAACAGTTCTAATATCAGTTGCATTTTATTTAAACAAAGACATAACAGCCTTCAGTTCAAGAAGTGGGAAATTTTCCTTAAAATTGACTAGTGTCCTTCAACTTGAAACGATCGCAAATATCTTGGAAACTAACAGACTTAGGTCTCTGGGAATGTTTCCATTGTATTGAGGAACATTTTGTACACTAAAAACAGTTCTAATATCAGTTGTATTTTATTTAAACAAAGAGATAACAGCGTTCATTTCAAGAAGATGGAAATTTTCCTGAAAATTGACTAGTGTCCTTTAACTTCAAACGATCGCAAATATCTAGGAAACTAATAGACTTAGGACTCTGGGAATGTTTCCATTGTTTCGAGAAACAATTTTTACACTAAAAGCAGCTCTAATATTAGTTATATTTTATTTAAACAAAGAGAATACAGCCTTCATTTCAAGAAGTTGGAAATTTTCCTGAAAATTGACTAGTGCGATTCAACTTCAAACGATCGCAAATATCTCGGAAACAAATAGACTTAGGACTCCGGGAGTGGTTCGATTGTGTCGAGGAAAATTTTATACACTAAAAACAGTTCTAATATTAGTTGTATTTTTTTTAAACAAAGGGATAACAGCCTTCATATCAAGAAGTGGGACATTTTTCCTGAAAATTGACTAGTGTCCTTCAACTTCAAACGATCGCAAATATCTCGGAAACTAACAGACTTTGAACTCTGAGAAGGTTTCCATTGTGTCGAGGATCATTTTTTACACTAAAAACAGCTCTAATATTAGTTATATTTTGTTTAAACAAAGAGAATACAGCCTTCATTTCAAAAGTTGGAAACTGTCGAGAAAATTGACTTGTGTCCTTCAACTTCAAACGATCGCAAATATCTCGGAAACTAACAGCCTTAGGACTCTGGGAATGATTCCATTGTGTCGAGGAACATTTTTTACACTAAAAACATTTCATATATTAGTTGTATTTTATTTAAACAAAGAGATAACAGCGTTCATTTCAAGAAGTTGGAAATTTTCCGGAAAATTGACTAGTGCGATTCAACTTCAAACGATCGCAAATATCTCGGAAACTAACAGACGTAGGACTCTGGGAATGATTCCAATGTATCGAGGAACATTTTTTACACTAAAAACAGTTCTAATATTAGTTGTATTTTAGTTAAACAAAGAGATAACAGCGTTCATTTCAAGAAGTTGGAAATTTTCCTGAAAATTGACTACAGTCCTTCAACTTCAAACGATCGCAAATATCTCGGAAACTAATAGACTCAGGACTCTGGGAATGGTTTTATTGTGTCGAGGAACTTCCTTTACACTAAAAACAGTTTTAATATTAGTTGCATTTTAGTTAAACAAAGACATAACAGCCTTTAGTTCAAGAAGTGGGAAATTCTCCTGAAAATTGACTAGTGTCCTTCAACTTCAAACGATCGCAAATATCTTGGAAACTAATAGACTTAGGACTCTGGAAATGTTTCCATTGTGTCGAGGAACATTTTTTACACTAAAAACAGCTCTAATATTAGTTATATTTTACTTAAACAAAGAGAATACAGCCTTCATTTCAAGAAGTTGGAAATTTTCCTGAAAATTGACTAGAGTCCTTCAACTTCAATCGATCGCATATATCTCGGAAACTAATAGACATAAGACTTTGGGAATGGTTCCGTTGTGTCGAGGAACTTTTTTTACACTAAAAACAGTTCTAATATTAGTTGTATTTTATTTAAACCGAGAGACAACAGCCTTCATTTCAAGAAGTGGGAAATTTTTCCTGAAAATTGACTAGTGTCCTTCAACTTCAAACGATCGCAAATATCTCGGAAACTAATAGACTTAGGACTCTGGGAATGTTTCCATTGTGTCGAGGAACATTTTGTACACTAAAAACAGCTCTAATATTAGTTATATTTTATTCAAACAAAGAGAATACAGCCTTCATTTCAAGAAGTTGGAAATTTTCCTGAAAATTGACTAGAGTCTTTCAACTTCAATCGATCGCATATATCTCGGAAACTAATAGACTTAAGACTCTGGGAATGGTTCCATTGTGTCGAGGAACATTTTTTACATTAAAACAGTTCTAATATTAGTTGTATTTTATTTAGACCAAGAGACAACAGCCTTCATTTCAAGAAGTGGGAAATTTATCCTGAAAATTGACTAGTGTCCTTCAACTTCAAACGATCGCAAATATCTCGGAAACTAAAAGACTTAGGACTCTGGGAATGTTTCCATTGTGTCGAGGAACATTTTATACACTAAAAACAGTTCTCATATTAGTTATATTTTATTTAAACAAAGAGATAACAGCCTTCATTTCAAGAAGTGGGAAATTTTTCCTGAAAATTTACTAGTGTCCTTCAACTTCAAACGATCGCAAATATCTCGGAAACTAACGGACCTATTACTCTGGGAATGTTTCCATTGTGTCGAGGAACATTTTCTACACTAAAAACAGCTCTAGTATTAGTTGTATTTTATTTAAACAAAGGGAATACAGCCTTCACTAACAGACTTAGGACTCTGGGAATGATTCCATTGTGTCGAGGAACATTTTTTACACTAAAAACAGCTCCAATGTTAGTTATATTTTATTTAAACAAAGAGAATACAGCCTTCATTTCAAGAAGTTGGAAATTTTCCTGAAAATTGACTAGAGTCCTTCAACTTCAATCGATCGCATATATCTCGGAAACTAATAGACATAAGACTCTGGGAATGGTTCCATTGTGTCGAGGAACATTTTTTACACTAAAAACAGCTCTAATATTAGTTATATTTTATTTAAACAAAGAGAATACAGCCTTCACTAACAGACTTAGGACTCTGGGAATGATTCCATTGTGTCGAGGAACACTTTTTACACTAAAAACAGCTCCAATGTAAGTTATATTTCAGCCTTCATTTAAAGAAGTTGGAAATTTTCCTGAAAATTGACAAAGTCCTTCAACTTCAATCGATCGCAAATATCTCGGAAACTAATAGACTCAGGACTCTGGGAATGGTTCCATTGTGTCGAGGAACTTCTTTTACACTAAAACCAGATTTAATATTAGCTGCATTTAAGTTAAACAAAGACATAACAGCCTTCAGTTCAAGAAGTGGGAAATTTTCCTGAAAATTGACTGGTGTCCTTCAACTTCAAACGATCGCAAATATCTCGGAAACTAATAGACTTAGGACTCTGGGAATGTTTCCATTGTGTCGAGGAACATTTTTTACACTAAAAACAGCTCTAATATTCGTTGTATTTTATTTAAACAAAGAGAATACAGCCTTCATTTCAAGAAGTTGGAAATTTTACTGAAAATTGACTAGAGTCCTTCAACTTCAATCGATCGCATATATCTCGGAAACTAACAGACTTAGAACTCTGGGAATGATTCCATTGTGTCGAGGAACATTTTTTACACTAAAAACAGCTCTAATATTAGTTATATTTTATTTAAACAAAGAGAATACAGCCTTCATTTCAAGAAGTTGGAAATTTTCCTGAAAATTGACTTGTGTCCTTCAACTTCAATCGATCGCATATATCTCGGAAACTAATAGACATAAGACTCTGGGAATGGTTCCATTGTGTCGAGGAACATTTTTTACACTAAAAACGGTTCTAATATTAGTTGTATTTTATTTAAACCAAGAGACAACAGCCTTCATTTCAAGAAGTGGGAAATTTTTCCTGAAAATTGACTAGTGTCCTTCAACTTCAAACGATCGCAAATATCTCGGAAACTAACAGACTTAGAACTCTGGGAATGTTTCCATTGTGTCGAGGAACATTTTTTACACTAAAAACAGCTATAATATTAGTTGTATTTTATTTAAACAAAGAGAATACAGCCTTCATTTCAAGAAGATGGAAATTTTCCTGAAAATTGACTAGTGTCCTTCAACTTCAAACGGTCGCAAATATCTCGGAAACTAACAGACTTAGGACTCTGGGAATGTTTCTATTGTGTCGAGGAACATTTTTTACACTAAAAACAGCTCTAATATTAGTTATATTTTATTTAAACCAAGAGACAACAGCCTTCATTTTAAGAAGTGGGAAATTTTTCCTGAAAATTGACTAGTGTCCTTCAACTTCAAACGATCGCAAACATCTCGGAAACAAATAGACTTAGGACTCTGGGAATGGTTCCATTGTGTCGAGGAACATTTTGTACACTAAAAACAGTTCTAATATTAGTTGTATTTTATTTAAACAAAGAGATAACAGCCTTCATTTCAAGAAGTGGGAAATTTTTCCTGAAAATTGACTAGTGTCCTTCAACTTCAAACGATCGCAAATATCTCGGAAACTAAGAGACTTAGGACTCTGGGAATGGTTCCATTGTGTCGAGGAACATTTTGTATACAAAAACAGTTCTAATATTAGTTGTATTTTATTTAAACAAAGAGATAACAGCCTTCATTTCAAGAAGTGGGAAATTTTTCCTGAAAATTTCCTAGTGTCCTTCAACTTTAAACGATCGCAAATATCTCAGAAACTAACAGACATAGGACTCTGGGAATGTTTCTATTGTGTCGCGGAACATTTTTACACTAAAAACAGCTCTAATATTACTTATTTTTATTTAAACAAAGAGAACACAGCCTTCATTTCAAGAAGTTGGAAATTTTCCTGAAAATTGTCTAGTGTCCTTCAACTTCAAACGATCGCAAATATCTCGGAAACTAACAGACTTAGGACTCTGGGAATGTTTCCATTGTGTCGAAGAACAATTTTTACACTAAAAACAGCTCTTATATTAGTTATATTTTATTTAAACAAAGAGAATACAGCCTTCATTTCAAGAAGTTGGAAATTTTCCTGAAAATTGACTAGTGTCCTTCAACTTCAAACGATCGCAAATATCTCGGAAACTAATAGACTTAGGACTCTGGAAAAGTTTCCATTGTGTCGAGGAACATTTTTTACACTAAAAACAGCTGTAATATCAGTTATATTTTATTTAAACAAAGAGAATACAGCCTTCATTTCAAGAAGTTGGAAATTTTCCTGAAAATTGACTAGAGTCCTTCAACTTCAATCGATCGCATATATCTCGGAAACTAATATACATAGGACTTTGGGAATGGTTCCATTGTGTCGAGGAACATTTTTTACACTAAAAACAGCTCTAATATTAGTTATATTTTATTTAAACAAAGAGAAAACAGCCTTCATTTCAAGAAGTTGGAAATTTTCCTGAAAATTGACTAGTGTCCTTCAACTTCAAACGATCGCAAATATCTCGAAAACTAACAGACTTAGGACTCTGGGAATGATTCCACTGTATCGAGGAACATTTTTTACACTTAAAACAGTTCATATATTAGTTGTATTTTATTTAAACATAGAGATAACAGCCTTCATTTCAAGAAGTTGGAAACTGTCGAGCAAATTGACTACAGTCCTTCAACTTCAAACGATCGCAAATATCTCGGAAACTAACAGATGTAGGACTCTGGGAATGATTCCATTGTGTCGAGAAACATTTTTTACACTAAAAACAGCTCCAATGTTAGTTATATTTTATTTAAACAAAGAGAATACAGCCTTCATTTAAAGAAGTTGGAAAATTTCCTGAAAATTGACAAAGTCCTTCAACTTCAACCGACCGCAAATATCTCGGAAACTAATAGACTCAGGACTCTGGAAATGGTTTTATTGTGTCGAGGAACATTTTTTACACTAAAAACAGCTCTAATATTAGTTATATTTTATTTAAACAAAGAGAATACAGCCTTCATTTGAAGAAGTTGGAAATTTTCCTGAAAATTGACTAGAGTCCTTCAACTTCAATCGATCGCATATATCTCGAAAACTAATAGACTTAAGACTCTGGGAATGGTTTCATTGTGTCGAGGAACATTTCTTACATTAAAACAGTTCTAATATTAGTTGTATTTTATTTAAACCACGAGATAACAGCCTTCATTTCAAGAAGTGGGAAATTTTTCCTGAAAATTGACTAGTGTCCTTCAACTTCAAACGATCGCAAATATCTCGGAAACTAACGGACTTATTACTATGGGAATGTTTCCATTGTGTCGAGGAACATTTTCTACACTAAAAACAGCTCTAATATTAGTTGTATTGTATTTTAACAAAGGGAATACAGCCTTCACTAACAGACTTAGGACTCTGGGAATGATTCCATTGTGTCGAGGAACATTTTTTACACTAAAAACAGCTCCAATGTTAGTTATATTTTATTTAAACAAAGAGAATACAGCCTTCATTTAAAGAAGTTGGAAATTTTCCTGAAAATTGACAAAGTCCTTCAACTTCAATCGACCGCAAATATCTCGGAAACTAATAGACTCAGAACTCTGGGAATGGTTCCATTGTGTCGAGGAACTTCCTTTACACTAAAAACAGTTTTAATATTAGTTGCATTTTTGTTAAACAAAGACATAACAGCCTTCAGTTCAAGAAGTGGGAAATTTTCCTGAAAATTGACTAGTGTCCTTCAATTTCAAACGATCGCAAATATCTCGGAAACTAACAGACTTTGAACTCTGAGAAGGTTTCCATTGTGTCGAGGATCATTTTTTACACTAAAACAGCTCTAATATTAGTTATATTTTATTTAAACAAAGAGAATACAGCCTTCATTTCAAAAGTTGGAAACTGTCGAGAAAATTGACTTGTGTCCTTCAACTTCAAACGATCGCAAATATCTCGGAAACTAACAGCCTTAGGACTCTGGGAATGATTCCACTGTATCGAGGAACATATTTTACACTAAAAACATTTCATATATTAGTTGTATTTTATTTAAACAAAGAGATAACAGCGTTCATTTCAAGAAGTTGGAAATTTTCCGGAAAATTGACTAGTGCGATTCAACTTCAAACGATCGCAAATATCTCGGAAATTAACAGACGTAGGACTCTGGGAATGATTCCAATGTATCGAGGAACATTTTTTACACTAAAAACAGTTCTAATATTAGTTGTATTTTAGTTAAACAAAGAGATAACAGCGTTCATTTCAAGAAGTTGGAAATTTCCTTCAACTTCAAACGATCGCAAATATCTCGGAAACTAATAGACTCAGGACTCTGGGAATGGTTTTATTGTGTCGAGGAACTTCCTTTACACTAAAAACAGTTTTAATATTAGTTGCATTTTAGTTAAACAAAGACATAACAGCCTTTAGTTCAAGAAGTGGGAAATTCTCCTGAAAATTGACTAGTGTCCTTCAACTTCAAACGATCGCAAATATCTTGGAAACTAATAGACTTAGGACTCTGGAAATGTTTCCATTGTGTCGAGGAACATTTTTTACACTAAAAACAGCTCTAATATTAGTTATATTTTACTTAAACAAAGAGAATACAGCCTTCATTTCAAGAAGTTGGAAATTTTCCTGAAAATTGACTAGAGTCCTTCAACTTCAATCGATCGCATATATCTCGGAAACTAATAGACATAAGACTTTGGGAATGGTTCCATTGTGTCGAGGAACTTTTTTACACTAAAAACAGTTCTAATATTAGTTGTATTTTAGTTAAACCGAGAGACAACAGCCTTCATTTCAAGAAGTGGGAAATTTTTCCTGAAAATTGACTAGTGTCCTTCAACTTCAAACGATCGCAAATATCTCGGAAACTGATAGACTTAGGACTCTGGGAATGTTTCCATTGTGTCGAGGAACATTTTGTACACTAAAAACAGCTCTAATATTAGTTATATTTTATTTAAACAAAGAGAATACAGCCTTCATTTCAAGAAGATGGAAATTTTCCTGAAAATTGACTAGAGTCTTTCAACTTCAATCGATCGCATATATCTCGGAAACCAATAGACTTAAGACTCTGGGAATGGTTCCATTGTGTCGAGGAGCATTTTTTACATTAAAACAGTTCTAATATTAGTTGTATTTTATTTAGACCAAGAGACAACAGCCTTCATTTCAAGAAGTGGGAAATTTATCCTGAAAATTGACTAGTGTCCTTCAACTTCAAACGATCGCAAATATCTCGGAAACTAAAAGACTTAGGACTCTGGGAATGTTTCCATTGTGTCGAGGAACATTTATACACTAAAAACAGTTCTCATATTAGTTATATTTTATTTAAACAAAGAGATAACAGCCTTCATTTCAAGAAGTGGGAAATTTTTCCTGAAAATTTACTAGTGTCCTTCAACTTCAAACGATCGCAAATATCTCGGAAACTAACGGACTTATTACTCTGGGAATGTTTCCATTGTGTCGAGGAACATTTTCTATACTAAAAACAGCTCTAGTATTAGTTGTATTTTATTTAAACAAAGGGAATACAGCCTTCACTAACAGACTTAGGACTCTGGGAATGATTCCATTGTGTCGAGGAACATTTTTACACTAAAAACAGCTCCAATGTTAGTTATATTTTATTTAAACAAAGAGAATACAGCCTTCATTTCAAGAAGTTGGAAATGTTCCTGTAAAATTTACTAGAGTCCTTCAACTTCAATCGATCGCATATATCTCGGAAACTAATAGACATAAGACTCTGGGAATGGTTCCATTGTGTCGAGGAACATTTTTTACACTAAAAACAGCTCTAATATTAGTTATATTTTATTTAAACAAGAGAATACAGCCTTCACTAACAGACTTAGGACTCTGGGAATGATTCCATTGTGTCGAGGAACACTTTTTACACTAAAAACAGCTCCAATGTAGTTATATTTCAGCCTTCATTTAAAGAAGTTGGAAATTTTCCTGAAATTGACAAAGTCCTTCACTCAATCGATCGCAAATATCTCGGAAACTAATAGACTCAGGACTCTGGGAATGGTTCCATTGTGTCGAGGAACTTCTTTACACTAAAACCAGATTTAATATTAGTTGCATTTTAGTTAAACAAAGACATAACAGCCTTCAGTTCAAGAAGTGGGAATGTTCCTGAAAATTGACTAGTGTCCTTCAACTTCAAACGATCGCAATATCTCGGCAACTAATAGACTTAGGACTCTGGGAATGTTTCCATTGTGTCGAGGAACATTTTTACACTAAAAACAGCTCTAATATTAGTTGCATTTTAGTTAAACAAAGACATAACAGCCTTTAGTTCAAGAAGTGGGAAATTCTCCTGAAAATTGACTAGTGTCCTTCAACTTCAAACGATCGCAAATATCTTGGAAACTAATAGACTTAGGACTCTGGAAATGTTTCCATTGTGTCGAGGAACATTTTTTACACTAAAAACAGCTCTAATATTAGTTATATTTTACTTAAACAAAGAGAATACAGCCTTCATTTCAAGAAGTTGGAAATTTTCCTGAAATTGACTAGAGTCCTTCAACTTCAATCGATCGCATATATCTCGGAAACTAATAGACATAAGACTTTGGGAATGGTTCCATTGTGTCGAGGAACTTTTTTACACTAAAAACAGTTCTAATATTAGTTGTATTTTAGTTAAACCGAGAGACAACAGCCTTCATTTCAAGAAGTGGGAAATTTTTCCTGAAAATTGACTAGTGTCCTTCAACTTCAAACGATCGCAAATATCTCGGAAACTGATAGACTTAGGACTCTGGGAATGTTTCCATTGTGTCGAGGAACATTTTGTACACTAAAAACAGCTCTAATATTAGTTATATTTTATTTAAACAAAGAGAATACAGCCTTCATTTCAAGAAGATGGAAATTTTCCTGAAAATTGACTAGAGTCTTTCAACTTCAATCGATCGCATATATCTCGGAAACCAATAGACTTAAGACTCTGGGAATGGTTCCATTGTGTCGAGGAGCATTTTTTACATTAAAACAGTTCTAATATTAGTTGTATTTTATTTAGACCAAGAGACAACAGCCTTCATTTCAAGAAGTGGGAAATTTATCCTGAAAATTGACTAGTGTCCTTCAACTTCAAACGATCGCAAATATCTCGGAAACTAAAAGACTTAGGACTCTGGGAATGTTTCCATTGTGTCGAGGAACATTTTATACACTAAAAACAGTTCTCATATTAGTTATATTTTATTTAAACAAAGAGATAACAGCCTTCATTTCAAGAAGTGGGAAATTTTTCCTGAAAATTTACTAGTGTCCTTCAACTTCAAACGATCGCAAATATCTCGGAAACTAACGGACTTATTACTCTGGGAATGTTTCCATTGTGTCGAGGAACATTTTCTATACTAAAAACAGCTCTAATATTAGTTGTATTTTATTTAAACAAAGGGAATACAGCCTTCACTAACAGACTTAGGACTCTGGGAATGATTCCATTGTGTCGAGGAACATTTTTTACACTAAAAACAGCTCCAATGTTAGTTATATTTTATTTAAACAAAGAGAATACAGCCTTCATTTCAAGAAGTTGGAAATGTTCCTGTAAAATTTACTAGAGTCCTTCAACTTCAATCGATCGCATATATCTCGGAAACTAATAGACATAAGACTCTGGGAATGGTTCCATTGTGTCGAGGAACATTTTTTACACTAAAAACAGCTCTAATATTAGTTATATTTATTTAAACAAAGAGAATACAGCCTTCACTAACAGACTTAGGACTCTGGGAATGATTCCATTGTGTCGAGGAACACTTTTTACACTAAAAACAGCTCCAATGTAAGTTATATTTCAGCCTTCATTTAAAGAAGTTGGAAATTTTCCTGAAAATTGACAAAGTCCTTCAACTTCAATCGACCGCAAATATCTCGGAAACTAATAGACTCAGGACTCTGGGAATGGTTCCATTGTGTCGAGGAACTTCTTTTACACTAAAAACAGTTTTAATATTAGTTGCATTTTAGTTAAACAAAGACATAACAGCCTTCAGTTCAAGAAGTGGGAAATTTTCCTGAAAATTGACTAGTGTCCTTCAACTTCAAACGATCGCAAATATCTCGGAAACTAATAGACTTAGGACTCTGGGAATGTTTCCATTGTGTCGAGGAACATTTTTTACACTAAAAACAGCTCTAATATTAGTTGTATTTTATTTAAACAAAGAGAATACAGCCTTCATTTCAAGAAGTTGGAAATTTTCCTGAAAATTGACTAGAGTCCTTCAATTTCAATCGATCGCATATATCTCGGAAACTAACAGACTTAGAACTCTGGGAATGATTCCATTGTGTCGAGGAACATTTTTTACACTAAAACAGCTCTAATATTAGTTATATTTTATTTAAACAAAGAGAATACAGCCTTCATTTCAAGAAGTTGGAAATTTTCCTGAAAATTGACTTGTGTCCTTCAACTTCAATCGATCTCATATATCTCGGAAACTAATAGACATAAGACTCTGGGAATGGTTCCATTGTGTCGAGGAACATTTTTTACACTAAAAACGGTTCTAATATTCGTTGTATTTTATTTAAACCAAGAGACAACAGCCTTCATTTCAAGAAGTGGGAAATTTTTCCTGAAAATTGACTAGTGTCCTTCAACTTCAAACGATCACAAATATCTCGGAAACTAACAGACTTAGAACTCTGAGAATGTTTCCATTGTGTCGAGGAACATTTTCTACACTAAAACAGCTATAATATTAGTTGTATTTTATTTAAACAAAGAGAATACAGCCTTCATTTCAAGAAGATGGAAATTTTCCTGAAAGTTGACTAGTGTCCTTCAACTTCAAACGGTCGCAAATATCTCGGAAACTAACAGACTTAGGACTCTGGGAATGTTTCCATTGTGTCGAGGAACATTTTTTACACAAAAAACAGCTCTAATATTCGTTATATTTTATTTAAACCAAGAGATAACAGCCTTCATTTTAAGAAGTGGGAAATTTTTCCTGAAAATTGACTAGTGTCCTTCAACTTCAAACGATCGCAAATATCTCAGAAACAAATAGACTTAGGACTCTGGGAATGGTTCCATTGTGTCGAGGAACATTTTGTACACTAAAAACAGTTCTAATATTAGTTGTATTTTATTTAAACAAAGAGATAACAGCCTTCATTTTAAGAAGTGGGAAATTTTTCCTGAAAATTGACTAGTGTCCTTCAACTTCAAACGATCGCAAAAATCTCGGTAACTAACAGACTTAGGACTCTGGGAATGTTCCATTGTGTCGAGGAACATTTTGTATACAAAAACAGTTCTAATATTAGTTGTATTTTATTTAAAAAAAGAGATAACCGCCTTCATTTCAAGAAGTGGGAAATTTTCCTGAAAATTTCCTAGTGTCCTTCAACTTTAAACGATCGCAAATATCTCAGAAACTAACAGATATAGGACTCTGGGAATGTTTCTATTGTTTCGCGGAACATTTTTACACTAAAAACAGCTCTAATATTACTTATTTTTATTTAAACAAAGAGAACACAGCCTTCATTTCAAAAAGTTGGAAATTTTCCTGAAAACTGTCTAGTGTCCTTCAACTTCAAACGAACGCAAATATCTCGGAAACTAACAGACTTAGGACTCTGGGAATGTTTCCATTGTGTCGAGGAACAATTTTTACACTAAAAACAGTTCTTATATTAGTTATATTTTACTTAAACAAAGAGAATACAGCCTTCATTTCAAGAAGTTGGAAATTTTCCTGAAAATTGACTGGTGTCCTTCAACTTCAAACGATCGCAAATATCTCGGAAACTAATAGACTTAGGACTCTGGAAAAGTTTCCATTGTGTCGAGGAACATTTTTTACACTAAAAACAGCTTTAATATTAGTTATATTTTATTTAAACAAAGAGAATACAGCCTTCATTTCAAAAGTTGGAAACTGTCGAGAAAATTGACTTGTGTCCTTCAACTTCAAACGATCGCAAATATCTCGGAAACTAACAGCCTTAGGACTCTGGGAATGATTCCATTGTGTCGAGGAACATTTTTTACACTAAAAACAGCTCCAATATTAGTTGTATTGTATTTTAACAAAGGGAATACAGCCTTCACTAACAGACTTAGGACTCTGGGAATGATTCCATTGTGTCGAGGAACATTTTTTACACTAAAAACAGCTCCAATGTTAGTTATATTTTATTTAAACAAAGAGAATACAGCCTTCATTTAAAGAAGTTGGAAATTTTCCTGAAAATTGACAAAGTCCTTCAACTTCAATCGACCGCAAATATCTCGGAAACTAATAGACTCAGGACTCTGGGAATGGTTCCATTGTGTCGAGGAACTTCCTTTACACTAAAAACAGTTTTAATATTAGTTGCATTTTAGTTAAACAAAGACATAACAGCCTTCAGTTCAAGAAGTGGGAAATTTTCCTGAAAATTGACTAGTGTCCTTCAATTTCAAACGATCGCAAATATCTCGGAAACTAACAGACTTTGAACTCTGAGAAGGTTTCCATTGTGTCGAGGATCATTTTTTACACTAAAAACAGCTCTAATATTAGTTATATTTTATTTAAACAAAGAGAATACAGCCTTCATTTCAAAAGTTGGAAACTGTCGAGAAAATTGACTTGTGTCCTTCAACTTCAAACGATCGCAAATATCTCGGAAACTAACAGCCTTAGGACTCTGGGAATGATTCCACTGTATCGAGGAACATATTTTACACTAAAAACATTTCATATATTAGTTGTATTTTATTTAAACAAAGAGATAACAGCGTTCATTTCAAGAAGTTGGAAATTTTCCGGAAAATTGACTAGTGCGATTCAACTTCAAACGATCGCAAATATCTCGGAAACTAACAGACGTAGGACTCTGGGAATGATTCCAATGTATCGAGGAACATTTTTTACACTAAAAACAGTTCTAATATTAGTTGTATTTTAGTTAAACAAAGAGATAACAGCGTTCATTTCAAGAAGTTGGAAATTTCCTTCAACTTCAAACGATCGCAAATATCTCGGAAACTAATAGACTCAGGACTCTGGGAATGGTTTTATTGTGTCGAGGAACTTCCTTTACACTAAAAACAGTTTTAATATTAGTTGCATTTTAGTTAAACAAAGACATAACAGCCTTTAGTTCAAGAAGTGGGAAATTCTCCTGAAAATTGACTAGTGTCCTTCAACTTCAAACGATCTCAAATATCTTGGAAACTAATAGACTTAGGACTCTGGAAATGTTTCCATTGTGTCGAGGAACATTTTTTACACTAAAAACAGCTCTAATATTAGTTATATTTTACTTAAACAAAGAGAATACAGCCTTCATTTCAAGAAGTTGGAAATTTTCCTGAAAATTGACTAGAGTCCTTCAACTTCAATCGATCGCATATATCTCGGAAACTAATAGACATAAGACTTTGGGAATGGTTCCATTGTGTCGAGGAACTTTTTTTACACTAAAAACAGTTCTAATATTAGTTGTATTTTAGTTAAACCGAGAGACAACAGCCTTCATTTCAAGAAGTGGGAAATTTTTCCTGAAAATTGACTAGTGTCCTTCAACTTCAAACGATCGCAAATATCTCGGAAACTGATAGACTTAGGACTCTGGGAATGTTTCCATTGTGTCGAGGAACATTTTTTACACTAAAAACAGCTCTAATATTAGTTATATTTTATTTAAACAAAGAGAATACAGCCTTCATTTCAAGAAGATGGAAATTTTCCTGAAAATTGACTAGAGTCTTTCAACTTCAATCGATCGCATATATCTCGGAAACTAATAGACTTAAGACTCTGGGAATGGTTCCATTGTGTCGAGGAGCATTTTTTACATTAAAACAGTTCTAATATTAGTTGTATTTTATTTAGACCAAGAGACAACAGCCTTCATTTCAAGAAGTGGGAAATTTATCCTGAAAATTGACTAGTGTCCTTCAACTTCAAACGATCGCAAATATCTCGGAAACTAAAAGACTTAGGACTCTGGGAATGTTTCCATTGTGTCGAGGAACATTTTATACACTAAAAACAGTTCTCATATTAGTTATATTTTATTTAAACAAAGAGATAACAGCCTTCATTTCAAGAAGTGGGAAATTTTTCCTGAAAATTTACTAGTGTCCTTCAACTTCAAACGATCGCAAATATCTCGGAAACTAACGGACTTATTACTCTGGGAATGTTTCCATTGTGTCGAGGAACATTTTCTATACTAAAAACAGCTCTAGTATTAGTTGTATTTTATTTAAACAAAGGGAATACAGCCTTCACTAACAGACTTAGGACCCTGGGAATGATTCCATTGTGTCGAGGAACATTTTTTACACTAAAAACAGCTCCAATGTTAGTTATATTTTATTTAAACAAAGAGAATACAGCCTTCATTTCAAGAAGTTGGAAATTTTCCTGAAAAACTTACTAGAGTCCTTCAACTTCAATCGATCGCATATATCTCGGAAACTAATAGACAAGACTCTGGGAATGGTTCCATTGTGTCGAGGAACATTTTTTACACTAAAAACAGCTCTAATATTAGTTATATTTTATTTAAACAAAGAGAATACAGCCTTCACTAACAGACTTAGGACTCTGGGAATGATTCCATTGTGTCGAGGAACACTTTTTACACTAAAAACAGCTCCAATGTAAGTTATATTTCAGCCTTCATTTAAATAAGTTGGAAATTTTCCTGAAAATTGACAAAGTCCTTCAACTTCAATCGATCGCAAATATCTCGGAAACTAATAGACTCAGGACTCTGGGAATGGTTCCATTGTGTCGAGGAACTTCTTTTACACTAAAAACAGTTTTAATATTAGTTGCATTTTAGTTAAACAAAGACATAACAGCCTTCAGTTCAAGAAGTGGGAAATTTTCCTGAAAATTGACTAGTGTCCTTCAACTTCAAACGATCGCAAATATCTCGGAAACTAATAGACTTAGGACTCTGGGAATGTTTCCATTGTGTCGAGGAACATTTTTTACACTAAAAACAGCTCTAATATTAGTTGTATTTTATTTAAACAAAGAGAATACAGCCTTCATTTCAAGAAGTTGGAAATTTTCCTGAAAATTGACTAGAGTCCTTCAATTTCAATCGATCGCATATATCTCGGAAACTAACAGACTTAGAACTCTGGGAATGATTCCATTGTGTCGAGGAACATTTTTTACACTAAAAACAGCTCTAATATTAGTTATATTTTATTTAAACAAAGAGAATACAGCCTTCATTTCAAGAAGTTGGAAATTTTCCTGAAAATTGACTTGTGTCCTTCAACTTCAATCGATCTCATATATCTCGGAAACTAATAGACATAAGACACTGGGAATGGTTCCATTGTGTCGAGGAACATTTTTTACACTAAAAACGGTTCTAATATTCGTTGTATTTTATTTAAACCAAGAGACAACAGCCTTCATTTCAAGAAGTGGGAAATTTTTCCTGAAAATTGACTAGTGTCCTTCAACTTCAAACGATCACAAATATCTCGGAAACTAACAGACTTAGAACTCTGAGAATGTTTCCATTGTGTCGAGGAACATTTTTTACACTAAAAACAGCTATAATATTAGTTGTATTTTATTTAAACAAAGAGAATACAGCCTTCATTTCAAGAAGATGGAAATTTTCCTGAAAGTTGACTAGTGTCCTTCAACTTCAAACGGTCGCAAATATCTCGGAAACTAACAGACTTAGGACTCTGGGAATGTTTCCATTGTGTCGAGGAACATTTTTTACACAAAAAACAGCTCTAATATTCGTTATATTTTATTTAAACCAAGAGATAACAGCCTTCATTTTAAGAAGTGGGAAATTTTTCCTGAAAATTGACTAGTGTCCTTCAACTTCAAACGATCGCAAATATCTCAGAAACAAATAGACTTAGGACTCTGGGAATGGTTCCATTGTGTCGAGGAACATTTTGTACACTAAAAACAGTTCTAATATTAGTTGTATTTTATTTAAACAAAGAGATAACAGCCTTCATTTTAAGAAGTGGGAAATTTTTCCTGAAAATTGACTAGTGTCCTTCAACTTCAAACGATCGCAAAAATCTCGGTAACTAACAGACTTAGGACTCTGGGAAATGTTCCATTGTGTCGAGGAACATTTTGTATACAAAAACAGTTCTAATATTAGTTGTATTTTATTTAAAAAAAGAGATAACCGCCTTCATTTCAAGAAGTGGGAAATTTTCCTGAAAATTTCCTAGTGTCCTTCAACTTTAAACGATCGCAAATATCTCAGAAACTAACAGATATAGGACTCTGGGAATGTTTCTATTGTTTCGCGGAACATTTTTACACTAAAAACAGCTCTAATATTACTTATTTTTTATTTAAACAAAGAGAACACAGCCTTCATTTCAAAAAGTTGGAAATTTTCCTGAAAACTGTCTAGTGTCCTTCAACTTCAAACGAACGCAAATATCTCGGAAACTAACAGACTTAGGACTCTGGGAATGTTTCCATTGTGTCGAGGAACAATTTTTACACTAAAAACAGTTCTTATATTAGTTATATTTTACTTAAACAAAGAGAATACAGCCTTCATTTCAAGAAGTTGGAAATTTTCCTGAAAATTGACTGGTGTCCTTCAACTTCAAACGATCGCAAATATCTCGGAAACTAATAGACTTAGGACTCTGGAAAAGTTTCCATTGTGTCGAGGAACATTTTTTACACTAAAAACAGCTTTAATATTAGTTATATTTTATTTAAACAAAGAGAATACAGCCTTCATTTCAAAAGTTGGAAACTGTCGAGAAAATTGACTTGTGTCCTTCAACTTCAAACGATCGCAAATATCTCGGAAACTAACAGCCTTAGGACTCTGGGAATGATTCCACTGTATCGAGGAACATATTTTACACTAAAAACATTTCATATATTAGTTGTATTTTATTTAAACAAAGAGATAACAGCGTTCATTTCAAGAAGTTGGAAATTTTCCGGAAAATTGACTAGTGCGATTCAACTTCAAACGATCGCAAATATCTCGGAAACTAACAGACGTAGGACTCTGGGAATGATTCCAATGTATCGAGGAACATTTTTTACACTAAAAACAGTTCTAATATTAGTTGTATTTTAGTTAAACAAAGAGATAACAGCGTTCATTTCAAGAAGTTGGAAATTTCCTTCAAATTCAAACGATCGCAAATATCTCGGAAACTAATAGACTCAGGACTCTGGGAATGGTTTTATTGTGTCGAGGAACTTCCTTTACACTAAAAACAGTTTTAATATTAGTTGCATTTTAGTTAAACAAAGACATAACAGCCTTTAGTTCAAGAAGTGGGAAATTCTCCTGAAAATTGACTAGTGTCCTTCAACTTCAAACGATCGCAAATATCTTGGAAACTAATAGACTTAGGACTCTGGAAATGTTTCCATTGTGTCGAGGAACATTTTTTACACTAAAAACAGCTCTAATATTAGTTATATTTTACTTAAACAAAGAGAATACAGTCTTCATTTCAAGAAGTTGGAAATTTTCCTGAAAATTGACTAGAGTCCTTCAACTTCAATCGATCGCATATATCTCGGAAACTAATAGACATAAGACTTTGGGAATGGTTCCATTGTGTCGAGGAACTTTTTTTTACACTAAAAACAGTTCTAATATTAGTTGTATTTTATTTAAACCGAGAGACAACAGCCTTCATTTCAAGAAGTGGGAAATTTTTCCTGAAAATTGACTAGTGTCCTTCAACTTCAAACGATCGCAAATATCTCGGAAACTGATAGACTTAGGACTCTGGGAATGTTTCCATTGTGTCGAGGAACATTTTGTACACTAAAAACAGCTCTAATATTAGTTATATTTTATTTAAACAAAGAGAATACAGCCTTCATTTCAAGAAGATGGAAATTTTCCTGAAAATTGACTAGAGTCTTTCAACTTCAATCGATCGCATATATCTCGGAAACTAATAGACTTAAGACTCTGGGAATGGTTCCATTGTGTCGAGGAACATTTTTTACATTAAAACAGTTCTAATATTAGTTGTATTTTATTTAGACCAAGAGACAACAACCTTCATTTCAAGAAGTGGGAAATTTATCCTGAAAATTGACTAGTGTCCTTCAACTTCAAACGATCGCAAATATCTCGGAAACTAAAAGACTTAGGACTCTGGGAATGTTTCCATTGTGTCGAGGAACATTTTATACACTAAAAACAGTTCTCATATTAGTTATATTTTATTTAAACAAAGAGATAACAGCCTTCATTTCAAGAAGTGGGAAATTTTTCCTGAAAATTTACTAGTGTCCTTCAACTTCAAACGATCGCAAATATCTCGGAAACTAACGGACTTATTACTCTGGGAATGTTTCCATTGTGTCGAGGAACATTTTCTATACTAAAAACAGCTCTAGTATTAGTTGTATTTTATTTAAACAAAGGGAATACAGCCTTCACTAACAGACTTAGGACTCTGGGAATGATTCCATTGTGTCGAGGAACATTTTTTACACTAAAAACAGCTCCAATGTTAGTTATATTTTATTTAAACAAAGAGAATACAGCCTTCATTTCAAGAAGTTGGAAATTTTCCTGAAAATTTACTAGAGTCCTTCAACTTCAATCGATCGCATATATCTCGGAAACTAATAGACATAAGACTCTGGGAATGGTTCCATTGTGTCGAGGAACATTTTTTACACTAAAAACAGCTCTAATATTAGTTATATTTTATTTAAACAAAGAGAATACAGCCTTCACTAACAGACTTAGGACTCTGGGAATGATTCCATTGTGTCAAGGAACACTTTTTACACTAAAAACAGCTCCAATGTAGATTATATTTCAGCCTTCATTTAAAGAAGTTGGAAATTTTCCTGAAAATTGACCAGAGTCCTTCAACTTCAATCGATCGCATATATCTCGGAAACTAACAGACTTAGAACTCTGGGAATGATTCCATTGTGTCGAGGAACATTTTTTACACTAAAAACAGCTCTAATATTAGTTATATTTTATTTAAACAAAGAGAATACAGCCTTCATTTCAAGAAGTTGGAAATTTTCCTGAAAATTGACTTGTGTCCTTCAACTTCAATCGATCGCATATATCTCGGAAACTAATAGACATAAGACTCTGGGAATGGTTCCATTGTGTCGAGGAACATTTTTTACACTAAAAACGGTTCTAATATTCGTTGTATTTTATTTAAACCAAGAGACAACAGCCTTCATTTCAAGAAGTGGGAAATTTTTCCTGAAAATTGACTAGTGTCCTTCAACTTCAAACGATCGCAAATATCTCGGAAACTAACAGACTTAAAACTCTGAGAATGTTTCCATTGTGTCGAGGAACATTTTTTACACTAAAAACAGCTATAATATTAGTTGTATTTTATTTAAACAAAGAGAATACAGCCTTCATTTCAAGAAGATGGAAATTTTCCTGAAAGTTGACTAGTGTCCTTCAACTTCAAACGGTCGCAAATATCTCGGAAACTAACAGACTTAGGACTCTGGGAATGTTTCCATTGTGTCGAGGAACATTTTTTACACAAAAAACAGCTCTAATATTAGTTATATTTTATTTAAACCAAGAGATAACAGCCTTCATTTCAAGAAGTGGGAAATTTTTCCTGAAAATTGACTAGTGTCCTTCAACTTCAAACGATCGCAAATATCTCGGAAACAAATAGACTTAGGACTCTGGGAATGGTTCCATTGTGTCGAGGAACATTTTGTACACTAAAAACAGTTCTAATATTAGTTGTATTTTATTTAAACAAAGAGATAACAGCCTTCATTTCAAGAAGTGGGAAATTTTTCCTGAAAATTGACTAGTGTCCTTCAACTTCAAACGATCGCAAATATCTCGGAAACTAACAGACTTAGGACTCTGGGAAATGTTCCATTGTGTCGAGGAACATTTTGTATACAAAAACAGTTCTAATATTAGTTGTATTTTATTTAAAAAAAGAGATAACCGCCTTCATTTCAAGAAGTGGGAAATTTTCCTGAAAATTTCCTAGTGTCCTTCAACTTTAAACGATCGCAAATATCTCAGAAACTAACAGATATAGGACTCTGGGAATGTTTCTATTGTTTCGCGGAACATTTTTACACTAAAAACAGCTCTAATATTACTTATTTTTTATTTAAACAAAGAGAACACAGCCTTCATTTCAAAAAGTTGGAAATTTTCCTGAAAACTGTCTAGTGTCCTTCAACTTCAAACGAACGCAAATATCTCGGAAACTAACAGACTTAGGACTCTGGGAATGTTTCCATTGTGTCGAGGAACAATTTTTACACTAAAAACAGCTCTTATATTAGTTATATTTTACTTAAACAAAGAGAATACAGCCTTCATTTCAAGAAGTTGGAAATTTTCCTGAAAATTGACTGGTGTCCTTCAACTTCAAACGATCGCAAATATCTCGGAAACTAATAGACTTAGGACTCTGGAAAAGTTTCCATTGTGTAGAGGAACATTTTTTACACTAAAAACAGCTGTAATATCAGTTATATTTTATTTAAACAAAGAGAATACAGCCTTCATTTCAAGAAGTTGGAAATTTTCCTGAAAATTGACTAGAGTCCTTCAACTTCAATCGATCGCATATATCTCGGAAACTAATATACATAGGACTTTGGGAATGGTTCCATTGTGTCGAGGAACATTTTTTACACTAAAAACAGCTCTAATATTAGTTATATTTTATTTAAACAAAGAGAAAACAGCCTTCATTTCAAGAAGTTGGAAATTTTCCTGAAAATTGACTAGTGTCCTTCAACTTCAAACGATCGCAAATATCTCGAAAACTAACAGACTTAGGACTCTGGGAATGTTTCCATTGTGTCGAGGAACATTTTTTACACTAAAAACAGTTCATATATTAGTTGTATTTTATTTAAACATAGAGATAACAGCCTTCATTTCAAAAGTTGGAAACTGTCGAGAAAATTGACTTGTGTCCTTCAACTTCAAACGATCGCAAATATCTCGGAAACTAACAGACTTAGGACTCTGGGAATGATTCCACTGTATCGAGGAACATTTTTTACACTTAAAACAGTTCATATATTAGTTGTATTTTATTTAAACATAGAGATAACAGCCTTCATTTCAAGAAGTTGGAAACTGTCGAGCAAATTGACTAGTGTCCTTCAACTTCAAACGATCGCAAATATCTCGGAAACTAATAGACTCAGGACTCTGGAAATGGTTTTATTGTGTCGAGGAACATTTTTTACACTAAAAACAGCTCTAATATTAGTTATATTTTATTTAAACAAAGAGAATACAGCCTTCATTTGAAGAAGTTGGAAATTTTCCTGAAAATTGACTAGAGTCCTTCAACTTCAATCGATCGCATATATCTCGAAAACTAATAGACTTAAGACTCTGGGAATGGTTTCATTGTGTCGAGGAACATTTCTTACATTAAAACAGTTCTAATATTAGTTGTATTTTATTTAAACCAAGAGATAACAGCCTTCATTTCAAGAAGTGGGAAATTTTTCCTGAAAATTGACTAGTGTCCTTCAACTTCAAACGATCGCAAATATCTCGGAAACTAACGGACTTATTACTCTGGGAATGTTTCCATTGTGTCGAGGAACATTTTCTACACTAAAAACAGCTCTAATATTAATTGTATTGTATTTTAACAAAGGGAATACAGCCTTCACTAACAGACTTAGGACTCTGGGAATGATTCCATTGTGTCGAGGAACATTTTTTACACTAAAAACAGCTCCAATGTTAGTTATATTTTATTTAAACAAAGAGAATACAGCCTTCATTTAAAGAAGTTGGAAATTTTCCTGAAAATTGACAAAGTCCTTCAACTTCAATCGACCGCAAATATCTCGGAAACTAATAGACTCAGGACTCTGGGAATGGTTCCATTGTGTCGAGGAACTTCCTTTACACTAAAAACAGTTTTAATATTAGTTGCATTTTTGTTAAACAAAGACATAACAGCCTTCAGTTCAAGAAGTGGGAAATTTTCCTGAAAATTGACTAGTGTCCTTCAATTTCAAACGATCGCAAATATCTCGGAAACTAATAGACTTAGGACTCTGGAAATGTTTCCATTGTGTCGAGGAACATTTTTTACACTAAAAACAGCTCTAATATTAGTTATTTTTTATTTAAACAAAGAGAATACAGCCTTCATTTCAAGAAGTTGGAAATTTTCCTGAAAATTGACTAGAGTCCTTCAACTTCAAACGATCGCAAATATCTCGGAATCAAATAGACTTAGGACTCTGGGAATGGTTCCATTGTGTCGAGGAACATTTTATACACTAAAAACAGTTCTAATATTAGTTGTATTTTATTTAAACAAAGAGATAACAGCCTTCATGTCAAGAAGTGGGAAATTTTTCCTGAAAATTGACTAGTGTCCTTCAACTAAAAACGATCGCAAATATCTCGGAAACTAATACACTTAGGACTCTGGGAATGTTTCCATTGCGTCGAGGAACATTTTTTACACTAAAGACAGCTCTAATATTAGTTATATTTTATTTAAACAAAGAGAATACAGCCTTCATTTCAAGAAGTTGGAAATTTTCCTGAAAATTGACTAGAGTCCTTCAACTTCAATCGATCGCATATATCTCGGAAACTAATAGACTCAGGACTCTGGGAATGGTTCCATTGTGTCGAGGAACATTTTTTACACTAAAAACAGTTCTAATATTAGTTGTATTTTATTTAAACCAAGAGACAACAGCCTTCATTTCAAGAAGTGGGAAATTTTTCCTGAAAATTGACTAGTGTCCTTCAACTTCAAACGATCGCAAATATCTCGGAAACTAACAGATTTAGAACTCTGGGAATGTTTCCATTGTGTCGAGGAACATTTTTTACACTAAAAACAGCTATAATATTAGTTGTATTTTATTTAAACAAAGAGAATACAGCCTTCATTTCAAGAAGTTGGAAATTTTCCTGAAAATTGACTAGAGTCCTTCAACTTCAATCGATCGCATATATCTCGGAAACTAATAGACATAAGACTCTGGGAATGTTTCCATTGTGTCGAGGAACATTTTTTACACTAAAAACAGCTCTAATATTCGTTATATTTTATTTAAACCAAGAGACAACAGCCTTCATTTCCAGAAGTGGGAAATTTTTCCTGAAAATTGACTAGTGTCCTTCAACTTCAAACGGTCGCAAATATCTCGGAAACTAACAGACTTAAGACTCTGGGAATGTTTCCATTGTGTCGAGGAACATTTTTTACACTAAAAACAGCTCTTATATTAGTTATATTTTACTTAAACAAAGAGAATACAGCCTTCATTTCAAGAAGTTGGAAATTTTCCTGAAAATTGACTAGTGTCCTTCAACTTCAATCGATCGCAAATATCTCGGAAACTAATAGACTTAAGACTATGGCAATGGTTCTATTGTGTCGAGGAACATTTTTTACGCTAAAAACAGTTCTAATATTAGTTGTATTTTATTTAAACATAGAGTTAATAGCCTTCATTTCAAGAAGTGGGAAACTGTCCTGAAAATTGACTAGTGCCCTTCAACTGCAAACGATTGCAAATATCTCGGAAACTAATAGACTTGGGACTCTGGGACACTAAAACAGTTCTAATATTAGTTGTATTTTATTTAAACAAAGAGATAACAGCCTTCAGTTCAAGAAGTTGGAAATTTTCCTGAAAATTGACTAGTGTCTTTAACTTCAAACAATCGCAAATATCTCGGAAACTAACAGACTTAGGACTCTGGGAATGGTTCCATTGTGTCGAGGAACATTTTGTAGACTAAAAACGGCTATAATATTAGTTATATTTTATTTAAACAAAGAGATAACAACGTTCATTTCAAGAAGTTGGAAATTTTCCTGAAAATTGACTAGTGTCCTTCAACGTCAAACGATCGCAAATATCTCGGACACTAATAGCCGTAGGACTCTGGGAATGTTTCCATTGTGTCGAGTGTCTTTAACTTCAAACGATCGCAAATATCTCGGAAACTAACAGACTTAGGACTCTGGGAATGGTTCCATTGTGTCGAGGAACATTTTGTAGACTAAAAACAGCTCTAATATTAGTTATATTTTATTTAAACAAAGAATATACAGCCTACATTTCCAGAAGTTGGAAATTTTCCTGAAAATTGACTACAGTCCTTCAACTTCAAACGATCGCAAATATCTCGGAAACTAACAGACTTAGGTCACTGGGAATGATTCCATTGTGTCGAGGAACAATTTTTACGCTAAAACCAGTTCTAATATTAGTTGTATTTTATTTAAACGTAGAGTTAATAGCCTTCATTTCAAGAGGTGGGAAACTGTCCTGAAAATTGACTAGTGCCCTTCAACTGCAAACGATTGCAAATATCTCGGAAACTAATAGACTTGGAACTCTGGGACACTAAAACAGTTCTAATATTAGTTGTATTTTATTTAAACAAAGAGATAACAGCCTTCAGTTCAAGAAGTTGGAAATTTTCCTGAAAATTGACTAGTGTCTTTAACTTCAAACGATCGCAAATATCTCGGAAACTAACAGACTTAGGACTCTGAGAATGGTTCCACTGTGTCGAGGAACATTTTGTAGACTAAAAACGGCTATAATATTAGTTATATTTTATTTAAACAAAGAGATAACAACGTTCATTTCAAGAAGTTGGAAATTTTCCTGAAAATTGACTAGTGTCCTTCAACTTCAAACGATCGCAAATATCTCGGACACTAATAGCCGTAGGACTCTGGGAATGTTTCCATTGTGTCGAGTGTCTTTAACTTCAAACGATCGCAAATATCTCGGAAACTAACAGACTTAGGACTCTGGGAATGGTTCCATTGTGTCGAGGAACATTTTGTAGACTAAAAACAGCTCTAATATTAGTTATATTTTATTTAAACAAAGAATATACAGCCTTCATTTCTAGAAGTTGGAAAATTTCCTGAAAATTGACAAAGTCCTTCAACTTCAACCGACCGCAAATATCTCGGAAACTAATAGACTCAGGACTCTGGAAATGGTTTTATTGTGTCGAGGAACATTTTTTACACTAAAAACAGCTCTAATATTAGTTATATTTTATTTAAACAAAGAGAATACAGCCTTCATTTGAAGAAGTTGGAAATTTTCCTGAAAATTGACTAGAGTCCTTCAACTTCAATCGATCGCATATATCTCGAAAACTAATAGACTTAAGACTCTGGGAATGGTTTCATTGTGTCGAGGAACATTTCTTACATTAAAACAGTTCTAATATTAGTTGTATTTTATTTAAACCAAGAGATAACAGCCTTAATTTCAAGAAGTGGGAAATTTTTCCTGAAAATTGACTAGTGTCCTTCAACTTCAAACGATCGCAAATATCTCGGAAACTAACGGACTTATTACTCTGGGAATGTTTCCATTGTGTCGAGGAACATTTTCTACACTAAAAACAGCTCTAATATTAGTTGTATTGTATTTTAACAAAGGGAATACAGCCTTCACTAACAGACTTAGGACTCTGGGAATGATTCCATTGTGTCGAGGAACATTTTTTACACTAAAAACAGCTCCAATGTTAGTTATATTTTATTTAAACAAAGAGAATACAGCCTTCATTTAAAGAAGTTGGAAATTTTCCTGAAAATTGACAAAGTCCTTCAACTTCAATCGACCGCAAATATCTCGGAAACTAATAGACTCAGAACTCTGGGAATGGTTCCATTGTGTCGAGGAACTTCCTTTACACTAAAAACAGTTTTAATATTAGTTGCATTTTTGTTAAACAAAGACATAACAGCCTTCAGTTCAAGAAGTGGGAAATTTTCCTGAAAATTGACTAGTGTCCTTCAACTTCAAACGATCGCAAATATCTCGGAAACTAATAGACTTAGGACTCTGGAAATGTTTCCATTGTGTCGAGGAACATTTTTTACACTAAAAACAGCTCTAATATTAGTTATATTTTATTTAAACAAAGAGAATACAGCCTTCATATCAAGAAGTTGGAAATTTTCCTGAAAATTGACTAGAGTCCTTCAACTTCAAACGATCGCAAATATCTCGGAATCAAATAGACTTAGGACTCTGGGAATGGTTCCATTGTGTCGAGGAACATTTTATACACTAAAAACAGTTCTAATATTAGTTGTATTTTATTTAAACAAAGAGATAACAGCCTTCATTTCAAGAAGTGGGAAATTTTTCCTGAAAATTGACTAGTGTCCTTCAACTAAAAACGATCGCAAATATCTCGGAAACTAATAGACTTAGGACTCTGGGAATGTTTCCATTGCGTCGAGGAACATTTTTTACACTAAAAACAGCTCTAATATTAGTTATATTTTATTTAAACAAAGAGAATACAGCCTTCATTTCAAGAAGTTGGAAATTTTCCTGAAAATTGACTAGAGTCCTTCAACTTCAATCGATCGCATATATCTCGGAAACTAATAGACTTAAGACTCTGGGAATGGTTCCATTGTGTCGAGGAACATTTTTTACACTAAAAACAGTTCTAATATTAGTTGTATTTTATTTAAACCAAGAGACAACAGCCTTCATTTCAAGAAGTGGGAAATTTTTCCTGAAAATTGACTAGTGTCCTTCAACTTCAAACGATCGCAAATATCTCGGAAACTAACAGACTTAGAACTCTGGGAATGTTTCCATTGTGTCGAGGAACATTTTTTACACTAAAAACAGCTCTAATATTAGTTGTATTTTATTTAAACAAAGAGAATACATTCTTCATTTCAAGAAGTTGGAAATTTTCCTGAAAATTGACTAGAGTCCTTCAACTTCAATCGATCGCATATATCTCGGAAACTAATAGACATAAGACTCTGGGAATGTTTCCATTGTGTCGAGGAACATTTTTTACACTAAAAACAGCTCTAATATTCGTTATATTTTATTTAAACCAAGAGACAACAGCCTTCATTTCCAGAAGTGGGAAATTTTTCCTGAAAATTGACTAGTGTCCTTCAACTTCAAACGGTCGCAAATATCTCGGAAACTAACAGACTTAAGACTCTGGGAATGTTTCCATTGTGTCGAGGAACATTTTTTACACTAAAAACAGCTCTAATATTAGTTATATTTTATTTAAACAAAGAGAATACAGCCTTCATTTCAAGAAGTTGGAAATTTTCCTGAAAATTGACTAGTGTCCTTCAACTTCAATCGATCGCAAATATCTCGGAAACTAATAGACTTAAGACTATGGCAATGGTTCTATTGTGTCGAGGAACATTTTTTACGCTAAAAACAGTTCTAATATTAGTTGTATTTTATTTAAACATAGAGTTAATAGCCTTCATTTCAAGAAGTGGGAAACTGTCCTGAAAATTGACTAGTGCCCTTCAACTGCAAACGATTGCAAATATCTCGGAAACTAATAGACTTGGGACTCTGGGACACTAAAACAGTTCTAATATTAGTTGTATTTTATTTAAACAAAGAGATAACAGCCTTCAGTTCAAGAAGTTGGAAATTTTCCTGAAAATTGACTAGTGTCTTTAACTTCAAACAATCGCAAATATCTCGGAAACTAACAGACTTAGGACTCTGGGAATGGTTCCATTGTGTCGAGGAACATTTTGTAGACTAAAAACGGCTATAATATTAGTTATATTTTATTTAAACAAAGAGATAACAACGTTCATTTCAAGAAGTTGGAAATTTTCCTGAAAATTGACTAGTGTCCTTCAACTTCAAACGATCGCAAATATCTCGGACACTAATAGCCGTAGGACTCTGGGAATGTTTCCATTGTGTCGAGTGTCTTTAACTTCAAACGATCGCAAATATCTCGGAAACTAACAGACTTAGGACTCTGGGAATGGTTCCATTGTGTCGAGGAACATTTTGTAGACTAAAAACAGCTCTAATATTAGTTATATTTTATTTAAACAAAGAATATACAGCCTTCATTTCCAGAAGTTGGAAATTTTCCTGAAAATTGACTACAGTCCTTCAACTTCAAACGATCGCAAATATCTCGGAAACTAACAGACTTAGGTCACTGGGAATGATTCCATTGTGTCGAGGAACAATTTTTACGCTAAAACCAGTTCTAATATTAGTTGTATTTTATTTAAACGTAGAGTTAATAGCCTTCATTTCAAGAGGTGGGAAACTGTCCTGAAAATTGACTAGTGCCCTTCAACTGCAAACGATTGCAAATATCTCGGAAACTAATAGACTTGGGACTCTGGGACACTAAAACAGTTCTAATATTAGTTGTATTTTATTTAAACAAAGAGATAACAGCCTTCAGTTCAAGAAGTTGGAAATTTTCCTGAAAATTGACTAGTGTCTTTAACTTCAAACGATCGCAAATATCTCGGAAACTAACAGACTTAGGACTCTGAGAATGGTTCCACTGTGTCGAGGAACATTTTGTAGACTAAAAACGGCTATAATATTAGTTATATTTTATTTAAACAAAGAGATAACAACGTTCATTTCAAGAAGTTGGAAATTTTCCTGAAAATTGACTAGTGTCCTTCAACTTCAAACGATCGCAAATATCTCGGACACTAATAGCCGTAGGACTCTGGGAATGTTTCCATTGTGTCGAGTGTCTTTAACTTCAAACGATCGCAAATATCTCGGAAACTAACAGACTTAGGACTCTGGGAATGGTTCCATTGTGTCGAGGAACATTTTGTAGACTAAAAACAGCTCTAATATTAGTTATATTTTATTTAAACAAAGAATATACAGCCTTCATTTCTAGAAGTTGGAAAATTTCCTGAAAATTGACAAAGTCCTTCAACTTCAACCGACCGCAAATATCTCGGAAACTAATAGACTCAGGACTCTGGAAATGGTTTTATTGTGTCGAGGAACATTTTTTACACTAAAAACAGCTCTAATATTAGTTATATTTTATTTAAACAAAGAGAATACAGCCTTCATTTGAAGATGTTGGAAATTTTCCTGAAAATTGACTAGAGTCCTTCAACTTCAATCGATCGCATATATCTCGAAAACTAATAGACTTAAGACTCTGGGAATGGTTTCATTGTGTCGAGGAACATTTCTTACATTAAAACAGTTCTAATATTATTTGTATTTTATTTAAACCAAGAGATAACAGCCTTCATTTCAAGAAGTGGGAAATTTTTCCTGAAAATTGACTAGTGTCCTTCAACTTCAAACGATCGCAAATATCTCGGAAACTAACGGACTTATTACTCTAGGAATGTTTCCATTGTGTCGAGGAACATTTTCTACACTAAAAACAGCTCTAATATTAGTTGTATTTTATTTAAACAAAGGGAATACAGCCTTCACTAACAGACTTAGGACTCTGGGAATGATTCCATTGTGTCGAGGAACATTTTTTACACTAAAAACAGCTCCAATGTTAGTTATATTTTATTTAAACAAAGAGAATACAGCCTTCATTTAAAGAAGTTGGAAATTTTCCTGAAAATTGACAAAGTCCTTCAACTTCAATCGACCGCAAATATCTCGGAAACTAATAGACTCAGAACTCTGGGAATGGTTCCATTGTGTCGAGGAACTTCCTTTACACTAAAAACAGTTTTAATATTAGTTGCATTTTTGTTAAACAAAGACATAACAGCCTTCAGTTCAAGAAGTGGGAAATTTTCCTGAAAATTGACTAGTGTCCTTCAATTTCAAACGATCGCAAATATCTCGGAAACTAATAGACTTAGGACTCTGGAAATGTTTCCATTGTGTCGAGGAACATTTTTTACACTAAAAACAGCTCTAATATTAGTTATGTTTTATTTAAACAAAGAGAATACAGCCTTCATATCAAGAAGTTGGAAATTTTCCTGAAAATTGACTAGAGTCCTTCAACTTCAAACGATCGCAAATATCTCGGAATCAAATAGACTTAGGACTCTGGGAATGGTTCCATTGTGTCGAGGAACATTTTATACACTAAAAACAGTTCTAATATTAGTTGTATTTTATTTAAACAAAGAGATAACAGCCTTCATTTCAAGAAGTGGGAAATTTTTCCTGAAAATTGACTAGTGTCCTTCAACTAAAAACGATCGCAAATATCTCGGAAACTAATAGACTTAGGACTCTGGGAATGTTTCCATTGCGTCGAGGAACATTTTTTACACTAAAGACAGCTCTAATATTAGTTATATTTTATTTAAACAAAGAGAATACAGCCTTCATTTCAAGAAGTTGGAAATTTTCCTGAAAATTGACTAGAGTCCTTCAACTTCAATCGATCGCATATATCTCGGAAACTAATAGACATAAGACTCTGGGAATGGTTCCATTGTGTCGAGGAACATTTTTTACACTAAAAACAGTTCTAATATTAGTTGTATTTTATTTAAACCAAGAGACAACAGCCTTCATTTCAAGAAGTGGGAAATTTTTCCTGAAAATTGACTAGTGTCCTTCAACTTCAAACGATCGCAAATATCTCGGAAACTAACAGACTTAGAACTCTGGGAATGTTTCCATTGTGTCGAGGAACATTTTTTACACTAAAAACAGCTATAAAATTAGTTGTATTTTATTTAAACAAAGAGAATACAGCCTTCATTTCAAGAAGTTGGAAATTTTCCTGAAAATTGACTGGAGTCCTTCAACTTCAATCGATCGCATATATCTCGGAAACTAATAGACATAAGACTCTGGGAATGTTTCCATTGTGTCGAGGAACATTTTTTACACTAAAAACAGCTCTAATATTCGTTATATTTTATTTACACCAAGAGACAACAGCCTTCATTTCCAGAAGTGGGAAATTTTTCCTGAAAATTGACTAGTGTCCTTTAACTTCAAACGGTCGCAAATATCTCGGAAACTAACAGACTTAAGACTCTGGGAATGTTTCCATTGTGTCGAGGAACATTTTTACACTAAAAACAGCTCTTATATTAGTTATATTTTACTTAAACAAAGAGAATACAGCCTTCATTTCAAGAAGTTGGTAATTTTCCTGAAAATTGACTAGTGTCCTTCAACTTCAATCGATCGCAAATATCTCGGAAACTAATAGACTTAAGACTATGGCAATGGTTCTATTGTGTCGAGGAACATTTTTTACGCTAAAAACAGTTCTAATATTAGTTGTATTTTATTTAAACATAGAGTTAATAGCCTTCATTTCAAGAAGTGGGAAGTGAAAATTGACTAGTGCCCTTCAACTGCAAACGATTGCAAATATCTCGGAAACTAATAGACTTGGGACTCTGGGACACTAAAACAGTTCTAATATTAGTTGTATTTTATTTAAACAAAGAGATAACAGCCTTCAGTTCAAGAAGTTGGAAATTTTCCTGAAAATTGACTAGTGTCTTTAACTTCAAACAATCGCAAATATCTCGGAAACTAACAGACTTAGGACTCTGGGAATGGTTCCATTGTGTCGAGGAACATTTTGTAGACTAAAAACGGCTATAATATTAGTTATATTTTATTTAAACAAAGAGATAACAACGTTCATTTCAAGAAGTTGGAAATTTTCCTGAAAATTGACTAGTGTCCTTCAACTTCAAACGATCGCAAATATCTCGGACACTAATAGCCGTAGGACTCTGGGAATGTTTCCATTGTGTCGAGTGTCTTTAACTTCAAACGATCGCAAATATCTCGGAAACTAACAGACTTAGGACTCTGGGAATGGTTCCATTGTGTCGAGGAACATTTTGTAGACTAAAAACAGCTCTAATATTAGTTATATTTTATTTAAACAAAGAATATACAGCCTTCATTTCCAGAAGTTGGAAATTTTCCTGAAAATTGACTACAGTCCTTCAACTTCAAACGATCGCAAATATCTCGGAAACTAACAGACTTAGGTCACTGGGAATGATTCCATTGTGTCGAGGAACATTTTTTACGCTAAAACCCGTTCTAATATTAGTTGTATTTTATTTAAACGTAGAGTTAATAGCCTTCATTTCAAGAAGTGGGAAACTGTCCTGAAAATTGACTAGTGCCCTTCAACTGCAAACGATTGCAAATATCTCGGAAACTAATAGACTTGGGACTCTGGGACACTAAAACAGTTCTAATATTAGTTGTATTTTATTTAAACAAAGAGATAACAGCCTTCATTTCAAGAAGTGGGAAATTTTCCTGAAAATTGACTAATGTCTTTTAACTTCAAACGATCGCAAATATCTCGGAAACTAACAGACTTAGGACTCTGAGAATGGTTCCACTGTGTCGAGGAACATTTTGTAGACTAAAAACGGCTATAATATTAGTTATATTTTATTTAAACAAAGAGATAACAACGTTCATTTCAAGAAGTTGGAAATTTTCCTGAAAATTGACTAGTGTCCTTCAACTTCAAACGATCGCAAATATCTCGGACACTAATAGCCGTAGGACTCTGGGAATGTTTCCATTGTGTCGAGTGTCTTTAACTTCAAACGATCGCAAATATCTCGGAAACTAACAGACTTAGGACTCTGGGAATGGTTCCATTGTGTCGAGGAACATTTTGTAGACTAAAAACAGCTCTAATATTAGTTATATTTTATTTAAACAAAGAATATACAGCCTTCATTTCTAGAAGTTGGAAAATTTCCTGAAAATTGACAAAGTCCTTCAACTTCAACCGACCGCAAATATCTCGGAAACTAATAGACTCAGGACTCTGGAAATGGTTTTATTGTGTCGAGGAACATTTTTTACACTAAAAACAGCTCTAATATTAGTTATATTTTATTTAAACAAAGAGAATACAGCCTTCATTTGAAGAAGTTGGAAATTTTCCTGAAAATTGACTAGAGTCCTTCAACTTCAATCGATCGCATATATCTCGAAAACTAATAGACTTAAGACTCTGGGAATGGTTTCATTGTGTCGAGGAACATTTCTTACATTAAAACAGTTCTAATATTAGTTGTATTTTATTTAAACCAAGAGATAACAGCCTTAATTTCAAGAAGTGGGAAATTTTTCCTGAAAATTGACTAGTGTCCTTCAACTTCAAACGATCGCAAATATCTCGGAAACTAACGGACTTATTACTCTGGGAATGTTTCCATTGTGTCGAGGAACATTTTCTACACTAAAAACAGCTCTAATATTAGTTGTATTGTATTTTAACAAAGGGAATACAGCCTTCACTAACAGACTTAGGACTCTGGGAATGATTCCATTGTGTCGAGGAACATTTTTTACACTAAAAACAGCTCCAATGTTAGTTATATTTTATTTAAACAAAGAGAATACAGCCTTCATTTAAAGAAGTTGGAAATTTTCCTGAAAATTGACAAAGTCCTTCAACTTGAATCGACCGCAAATATCTCGGAAACTAATAGACTCAGGACTCTGGGAATGGTTCCATTGTGTCGAGGAACTTCTTTTACACTAAAAACAGTTTTAATATTAGTTGCATTTTAGTTAAACAAAGACATAACAGCCTTCAGTTCAAGAAGTGGGAAATTTTCCTGAAAATTGACTAGTGTCCTTCAACTTCAAACGATCGCAAATATCTCGGAAACTAATAGACTTAGGACTCTGGAAATGTTTCCATTGTGTCGAGGAACATTTTTTACACTAAAAACAGCTCTAATATTAGTTATGTTTTATTTAAACAAAGAGAATACAGCCTTCATATCAAGAAGTTGGAAATTTTCCTGAAAATTGACTAGAGTCCTTCAACTTCAAACGATCGCAAATATCTCGGAATCAAATAGACTTAGGACTCTGGGAATGGTTCCATTGTGTCGAGGAACATTTTATACACTAAAAACAGTTCTAATATTAGTTGTATTTTATTTAAACAAAGAGATAACAGCCTTCATTTCAAGAAGTGGGAAATTTTTCCTGAAAATTGACTAGTGTCCTTCAACTAAAAACGATCGCAAATATCTCGGAAACTAATAGACTTAGGACTCTGGGAATGTTTCCATTGCGTCGAGGAACATTTTTTACACTAAAAACAGCTCTAATATTAGTTATATTTTATTTAAACAAAGAGAATACAGCCTTCATTTCAAGAAGTTGGAAATTTTCCTGAAAATTGACTAGAGTCCTTCAACTTCAATCGATCGCATATATCTCGGAAACTAATAGACTTAAGACTCTGGGAATGGTTCCATTGTGTCGAGGAACATTTTTTACACTAAAAACAGTTCTAATATTAGTTGTATTTTATTTAAACCAAGAGACAACAGCCTTCATTTCAAGAAGTGGGAAATTTTTCCTGAAAATTGACTAGTGTCCTTCAACTTCAAACGATCGCAAATATCTCGGAAACTAACAGACTTAGAACTCTGGGAATGTTTCCATTGTGTCGAGGAACATTTTTTACACTAAAAACAGCTCTAATATTAGTTGTATTTTATTTAAACAAAGAGAATACATTCTTCATTTCAAGAAGTTGGAAATTTTCCTGAAAATTGACTAGAGTCCTTCAACTTCAATCGATCGCATATATCTCGGAAACTAATAGACATAAGACTCTGGGAATGTTTCCATTGTGTCGAGGAACATTTTTTACACTAAAAACAGCTCTAATATTCGTTATATTTTATTTAAACCAAGAGACAACAGCCTTCATTTCCAGAAGTGGGAAATTTTTCCTGAAATTGACTAGTGTCCTTCAACTTCAAACGGTCGCAAATATCTCGGAAACTAACAGACTTAAGACTCTGGGAATGTTTCCATTGTGTCGAGGAACATTTTTTACACTAAAACAGCTCTTATATTAGTTATATTTTACTTAAACAAAGAGAATACAGCCTTCATTTCAAGAAGTTGGAAATTTTCCTGAAAATTGACTAGTGTCCTTCAACTTCAATCGATCGCAAATATCTCGGAAACTAATAGACTTAAGACTATGGCAATGGTTCTATTGTGTCGAGGAACATTTTTTACGCTAAAAACAGTTCTAATATTAGTTGTATTTTATTTAAACATAGAGTTAATAGCCTTCATTTCAAGAAGTGGGAAACTGTCCTGAAAATTGACTAGTGCCCTTCAACTGCAAACGATTGCAAATATCTCGGAAACTAATAGACTTGGGACTCTGGGACACTAAAACAGTTCTAATATTAGTTGTATTTTATTTAAACAAAGAGATAACAGCCTTCAGTTCAAGAAGTTGGAAATTTTCCTGAAAATTGACTAGTGTCTTTAACTTCAAACAATCGCAAATATCTCGGAAACTAACAGACTTAGGACTCTGGGAATGGTTCCATTGTGTCGAGGAACATTTTGTAGACTAAAAACGGCTATAATATTAGTTATATTTTATTTAAACAAAGAGATAACAACGTTCATTTCAAGAAGTTGGAAATTTTCCTGAAAATTGACTAGTGTCCTTCAACTTCAAACGATCGCAAATATCTCGGACACTAATAGCCGTAGGACTCTGGGAATGTTTCCATTGTGTCGAGTGTCTTTAACTTCAAACGATCGCAAATATCTCGGAAACTAACAGACTTAGGACTCTGGGAATGGTTCCATTGTGTCGAGGAACATTTTGTAGACTAAAAACAGCTCTAATATTAGTTATATTTTATTTAAACAAAGAATATACAGCCTTCATTTCCAGAAGTTGGAAATTTTCCTGAAAATTGACTACAGTCCTTCAACTTCAAACGATCGCAAATATCTCGGAAACTAACAGACTTAGGTCACTGGGAATGATTCCATTGTGTCGAGGAACATTTTTTACGCTAAAACCCGTTCTAATATTAGTTGTATTTTATTTAAACGTAGAGTTAATAGCCTTCATTTCAAGAAGTGGGAAACTGTCCTGAAAATTGACTAGTGCCCTTCAACTGCAAACGATTGCAAATATCTCGGAAACTAATAGACTTGGGACTCTGGGACACTAAAACAGTTCTAATATTAGTTGTATTTTATTTAAACAAAGAGATAACAGCCTTCAGTTCAAGAAGTTGGAAATTTTCCTGAAAATTGACTAGTGTCTTTAACTTCAAACGATCGCAAATATCTCGGAAACTAACAGACTTAGGACTCTGAGAATGGTTCCATTGTGTCGAGGAACATTTTGTAGACTAAAAACGGCTATAATATTAGTTATATTTTATTTAAACATAGAGATAACAACGTTCATTTCAAGAAGTTGGAAATTTTCCTGAAAATTGACTAGTGTCCTTCAACTTCAAACGATCGCAAATATCTCGGACACTAATAGCCGTAGGACTCTGGGAATGTTTCCATTGTGTCGAGTGTCTTTAACTTCAAACGATCGCAAATATCTCGGAAACTAACAGACTTAGGACTCTGGGAATGGTTCCATTGTGTCGAGGAACATTTTGTAGACTAAAAACAGCTCTAATATTAGTTATATTTTATTTAAACAAAGAATATACAGCCTTCATTTCTAGAAGTTGGAAATTTTCCTGAAAATTGACTACAGTCCTTCAACTTCAAACGATCGCAAATATCTCGGAAACTAACAGACTTAGGTCACTGGGAATGATTCCATTGTGTCGAGGAAAATTTTTTACACTAAAAACAGTTCTAATATTAGTTGTATTTTAGTTAAACAAAGAGAATACAGCCTTCATATCAAGAAGTTGGAAATTTTCCTGAAAATTGACTAGTGTCCTTCAACTTCAAACGATCGCAAATATCTCGAAAACTAACAGACTTAGGACTCTGGGAATGGTTCTATTGTGTCGAGGAACATTTTTTACACTAAAAACAGTTCATATATTAGTTGTATTCTATTTAAACATAGAGATAACAGCCTTCATTTCAAGAAGTTGGAAACTGTCGAGAAAATTTACTTGTGCCCTTCAACTTCAAACGATCGCATATATCTCGGAAACTAACAGACGTAAGACTCTGGGAATGATTCCATTGTGTCGAGGAACATTTTTTACACTAAAAACAGTTCTAATATTAGTTGTATTTTAGTTAAACAAAGAGAATACAGCCTTCATATCAAGAAGTTGGAAATTTTCCTGAAAATTGACTAGAGTCCTTCAACTTCAATCGATCGCATATATCTCGGAAACTAATAGACATAAGACTCTGGGAATGGCTCCATTGTGTCGAGGAACATTTTTTACAATAAAAACAGTTCTAATATTAGTTGTATTTTATTTAAACCAAGAGACAACAGCCTTCATTTCAAGAAGTGGGAAATTTTTCGTGAAAATTGACTAGTGTCCTTCAACTTCAAACGATCGCAAATATCTCGGAAACTAACAGACTTAGAACTCTGGGAATGATTCCATTGTGTCGAGGAACATTTTTTACACTAAAAACAGCTATAATATTAGCTGTATTTTATTTAAACAAAGAGAATACAGCCTTCATTTCAAGAAGTTGGAAATTTTCCTGAAAATTGACTAGAGCCCTTCAACTTCAATCGATCGCATATATCTCGGAAACTAATAGACATAAGACTCTGCGAATGTTTCCATTGTGTCGAGGAACATTTTTTACACTAAAAACAGCTCTAATATTCGTTATATTTTATTTAAACCAAGAGACAACAGCCTTCATTTCCAGAAGTGGGAAATTTTTCCTGAAAATTGACTAGTGTCCTTCAACTTCAAACGGTCGCAAATATCTCGGAAACTAACAGACTTAAGACTCTGGGAATGTTTCCATTGTGTCGAGGAACATTTTTTACACTAAAAACAGCTCTTATATTAGTTATATTTTACTTAAACAAAGAGAATACAGCCTTCATTTCAAGAAGTTTGAAATTTTCCTGAAAATTGACTAGTGTCCTTCAACTTCAATCGATCGCAAATATCTCGGAAACTAATAGACTTAGACTATGGCAATGGTTCCATTGTGTCGAGGAACATTTTTTAGACTAAAAACGGCTATAATATTAGTTATATTTTATTTAAACAAAGAGATAACAGCTTCATTTCAAGAAGTTGGAAATTTTCCTGAAAATTGACTAGTGTCCTTCAACTTCAAACGATCGCAAATATCTCGGACACTAATAGACTAGGACTCTGGGAATGTTCCATTGTGTCGAGGAACATTTTTTACACTAAAAACAGCTCTAATATTAGTTGTATTTTATTTAAACAAGAGACTAACAGCCTTCATTTCCAGAAGTGGAAATTTTTCCTGAAAATTGACTAGTGTCCTTCAACTTCAAACGATCGCAAATATCTCGGAAACTAACTAGACTTAGGACTCTGGGAATGGTTTCCATTGTGTCGAGGAACATTTTTTACACTAAAAACAGCTCTAATATTCGTTATATTTTATTTAAACCAAGAGACAACAGCCTTCATTTCCAGAGTGGAAATTTTTCCTGAAATGACTAGTGTCCTTCAACTTCAACGGTCGCAAATATCTCGGAAACTAACAGACTTAAGACTCTGGGAATGTTTCCATTGTGTCGAGGAACATTTTTTACGCTAAACCAGTCTCAATAGTAGTTGTATTTTATTTAAACGTAGAGTTAATAGCCTTCATTCAAGAAGTGGGAAACTGTCCTGAAAATTGACTAGTGCCCTTCAACTGCAACGATTGCAAATATCTCGGAAACTAATAGGACTTGGGACTCTGGGACCTAAAACAGTTCTAATATTAGTTGTATTTTATTTAAACAACAGAGATAAAAGCCTTCAGTTCAAGAAGTTGGAAATTTTTCCTGAAAACTGACTAGTGTCTTTTAACTTCAAACGAATCGCAAATCTCCTCGGAAACTAACAGACTTAGGACTCTGAGAATGGTTCCATTGTGTCGAGGAACATTTTTACACTAAAAACAGCTCTAATATTAGTTGTATTTTATTTAAACAAAGAGATAACAGCCTTCATTTCAAGAAGTTGGAAATTTTCCTGAAAATTGACTAGTGTCCTTCAACTTCAAACGATCGCAAATATCTCGGAAACTAATAGACTTAGGACTCTGGGAATGGTTCCATTGTGTCGAGGAACATTTTTTACACTAAAAACAGCTCTAATATTAGTTGTATTTTATTTAAACAAGAGATAACAGCCTTCATTTCAAGAAGTTGGAAATTTTCCTGAAAATTGACTAGTGCCTTCAACTTCAAACGATCGCAAATATCTCGGAAACTAATAGACTTAGGACTCTGGGAATGGTTCCATTGTGTCGAGGAACATTTTTACACTAAAAACAGCTCTAATATTAGTGTATTTTATTTAACAAGAGAATACAGCCTTCATTTCAAGAAGTTGGAAATTTTCCTGAAAATTGACTAGTGCCTTCAACTTCAAACGATCGCAAATATCTCGGAAACTAATAGACTTAGGACTCTGGGAATGGTTCCATTGTGTCGAGGAACATTTTTTACACTAAAACAGCTCTAATATTAGTTGTATTTTATTTAAACAAGAGATAACAGCCTTCATTTCAAGAAGTTGGAAATTTTCCTGAAAATTGACTAGTGCCCTTCAACTTCAAACGATCGCAAATATCTCGGAAACTAATAGACTTAGGACTCTGGGAATGGTTCCATTGTGTCGAGGAACATTTTTTACACTAAAAACAGCTCTAATATTAGTTGTATTTTATTTAAACAAAGAGATAACAGCCTTCATTTCAAGAAGTTGGAAATTTTCCTGAAAATTGACTAGTGCCCTTCAACTTCAAACGATCGCAAATATCTCGGAAACTAATAGACTTAGGACTCTGGGAATGGTTCCATTGTGTCGAGGAACATTTTTTACACTAAAAACAGCTCTAATATTAGTTGTATTTTATTTAAACAAAGAGATACAGCCTTCATTTCAAGAAGTTGGAAATTTTCCTGAAAATTGACTAGTGTCCTTCAACTTCAAACGATCGCAAATATCTCGGAAACTAATAGACTTAGGACTCTGGGAATGGTTCCATTGTGTCGAGGAACATTTTTTACACTAAAAACAGCTCTAATATTAGTTGTATTTTATTTAAACAAAGAGAATACAGCCTTCATTTCAAGAAGTTGGAAATTTTCCTGAAAATTGACTAGTGCCTTCAACTTCAAACGATCGCAAATATCTCGGAAACTAATAGACTTAGGACTCTGGGAATGGTTCCATTGTGTCGAGGAACATTTTTTACACTAAAAACAGCTCTAATATTAGTTGTATTTTATTTAAACAAAGAGATAACAGCCTTCATTTCAAGAAGTTGGAAATTTTCCTGAAAATTGACTAGTGCCCTTCAACTTCAAACGATCGCAAATATCTCGGAAACTAATAGACTTAGGACTCTGGGAATGGTTCCATTGTGTCGAGGAACATTTTTTACACTAAAAACAGCTCTAATATTAGTTGTATTTTATTTAAACAAAGAGAATACAGCCTTCATTTCAAGAAGTTGGAAATTTTCCTGAAATTGACTAGTGTCCTTCAACTTCAAACGATCGCAAATATCTCGGAAACTAATAGACTTAGGACTCTGGGAATGGTTCCATTGTGTCGAGGAACATTTTTTACACTAAAACAGCTCTAATATTAGTTGTATTTATTTAAACAAAGAGATAACAGCCTTAATTTCAAGAAGTTGGAAATTTTCCTGAAAATTGACTAGTGCCCTTCAACTTCAAACGATCGCAAATATCTCGGAAACTAATAGACTTAGGACTCTGGGAATGGTTCCATTGTGTCGAGGAACATTTTTTACACTAAAACAGCTCTAATATTAGTTGTATTTTATTTAAACAAAGAGATAACAGCCTTCATTTCAAGAAGTTGGAAATTTTCCTGAAAATTGACTAGTGCCTTCAACTTCAAACGATCGCAAATATCTCGGAAACTAATAGACTTAGGACTCTGGGAATGGTTCCATTGTGTCGAGGAACATTTTTTACACTAAAAACAGCTCTAATATTAGTGTATTTTATTTAAACAAAGAGATAACAGCCTTCATTTCAAGAAGTTGGAAATTTTCCTGAAAATTGACTAGTGTCCTTCAACTTCAAACGATCGCAAATATCTCGGAAACTAATAGACTTAGGACTCTGGGAATGGTTCCATTGTGTCGAGGAACATTTTTTACACTAAAAACAGCTCTAATATTAGTTGTATTTTATTTAAACAAAGAGATAACAGCCTTCATTTCAAGAAGTTGGAAATTTTCCTGAAAATTGACTAGTGCCCTTCAACTTCAAACGATCGCAAATATCTCGGAAACTAATAGACTTAGGACTCTGGGAATGGTTCCATTGTGTCGAGGAACATTTTTTACACTAAAACAGCTCTAATATTAGTTGTATTTTATTTAAACAAAGAGATAACAGCCTTCATTTCAAGAAGTTGGAAATTTTCCTGAAAATTGACTAGTGTCCTTCAACTTCAAACGATCGCAAATATCTCGGAAACTAATAGACTTAGGACTCTGGGAATGTTCCATTGTGTCGAGGAACATTTTTTACACTAAAAACAGCTCTAATATTAGTTGTATTTTATTTAAACAAAGAGAATACAGCCTTCATTTCAAGAAGTTGGAAATTTTCCTGAAAATTGACTAGTGCCTTCAACTTCAAACGATCGCAAATATCTCGGAAACTAATAGACTTAGGACTCTGGGAATGGTTCCATTGTGTCGAGGAACATTTTTTACACTAAAAACAGCTCTAATATTAGTTGTATTTTATTTAAACAAAGAGATAACAGCCTTCATTTCAAGAAGTTGGAAATTTTCCTGAAAATTGACTAGTGCCTTCAACTTCAAACGATCGCAAATATCTCGGAAACTAATAGACTTAGGACTCTGGGAATGGTTCCATTGTGTCGAGGAACATTTTTTACACTAAAAACAGCTCTAATATTAGTTGTATTTTATTTAAACAAAGAGATAACAGCCTTCATTTCAAGAAGTTGGAAATTTTCCTGAAAATTGACTAGTGCCCTTCAACTTCAAACGATCGCAAATATCTCGGAAACTAATAGACTTAGGACTCTGGGAATGGTTCCATTGTGTCGAGGAACATTTTTTACACTAAAAACAGCTCTAATATTAGTTGTATTTTATTTAAACAAAGAGAATAACAGCCTTCATTTCAAGAAGTTGGAAATTTTCCTGAAAATTGACTAGTGCCCTTCAACTTCAAACGATCGCAAATATCTCGGAAACTAATAGACTTAGGACTCTGGGAATGGTTCCATTGTGTCGAGGAACATTTTTTACACTAAAAACAGCTCTAATATTAGTTGTATTTTATTTAAACAAAGAGATAACAGCCTTCATTTCAAGAAGTTGGAAATTTTCCTGAAAATTGACTAGTGTCCTTCAACTTCAAACGATCGCAAATATCTCGGAAACTAATAGACTTAGGACTCTGGGAATGGTTCCATTGTGTCGAGGAACATTTTTTACACTAAAAACAGCTCTAATATTAGTTGTATTTTATTTAAACAAAGAGATAACAGCCTTCATTTCAAGAAGTTGGAAATTTTCCTGAAAATTGACTAGTGCCCTTCAACTTCAAACGATCGCAAATATCTCGGAAACTAATAGACTTAGGACTCTGGGAATGGTTCCATTGTGTCGAGGAACATTTTTTACACTAAAAACAGCTCTAATATTAGTTGTATTTTATTTAAACAAAGAGATAACAGCCTTCATTTCAAGAAGTTGGAAATTTTCCTGAAAATTGACTAGTGCCCTTCAACTTCAAACGATCGCAAATATCTCGGAAACTAATAGACTTAGGACTCTGGGAATGGTTCCATTGTGTCGAGGAACATTTTTTACACTAAAAACAGCTCTAATATTAGTTGTATTTTATTTAAACAAAGAGATAACAGCCTTCATTTCAAGAAGTTGGAAATTTTCCTGAAAATTGACTAGTGCCCTTCAACTTCAAACGATCGCAAATATCTCGGAAACTAATAGACTTAGGACTCTGGGAATGGTTCCATTGTGTCGAGGAACATTTTTTACACTAAAAACAGCTCTAATATTAGTTGTATTTTATTTAAACAAAGAGATAACAGCCTTCATTTCAAGAAGTTGGAAATTTTCCTGAAAATTGACTAGTGCCTTCAACTTCAAACGATCGCAAATATCTCGGAAACTAATAGACTTAGGACTCTGGGAATGGTTCCATTGTGTCGAGGAACATTTTTTACACTAAAAACAGCTCTAATATTAGTTGTATTTTATTTAAACAAAGAGATAACAGCCTTCATTTCAAGAAGTTGGAAATTTTCCTGAAAATTGACTAGTGCCCTTCAACTTCAAACGATCGCAAATATCTCGGAAACTAATAGACTTAGGACTCTGGGAATGGTTCCATTGTGTCGAGGAACATTTTTTACACTAAAAACAGCTCTAATATTAGTTGTATTTTATTTAAACAAAGAGATAACAGCCTTCATTTCAAGAAGTTGGAAATTTTCCTGAAAATTGACTAGTGCCTTCAACTTCAAACGATCGCAAATATCTCGGAAACTAATAGACTTAGGACTCTGGGAATGGTTCCATTGTGTCGAGGAACATTTTTTACACTAAAAACAGCTCTAATATTAGTTGTATTTTATTTAAACAAAGAGATAACAGCCTTCATTTCAAGAAGTTGGAAATTTTCCTGAAAATTGACTAGTGTCCTTCAACTTCAAACGATCGCAAATATCTCGGAAACTAATAGACTTAGGACTCTGGGAATGGTTCCATTGTGTCGAGGAACATTTTTTACACTAAAAACAGCTCTAATATTAGTTGTATTTTATTTAAACAAAGAGATAACAGCCTTCATTTCAAGAAGTTGGAAATTTTCCTGAAAATTGACTAGTGTCCTTCAACTTCAAACGATCGCAAATATCTCGGAAACTAATAGACTTAGGACTCTGGGAATGGTTCCATTGTGTCGAGGAACATTTTTTACACTAAAAACAGCTCTAATATTAGTTGTATTTTATTTAAACAAAGAGATAACAGCCTTCATTTCAAGAAGTTGGAAATTTTCCTGAAAATTGACTAGTGCCCTTCAACTTCAAACGATCGCAAATATCTCGGAAACTAATAGACTTAGGACTCTGGGAATGGTTCCATTGTGTCGAGGAACATTTTTTACACTAAAAACAGCTCTAATATTAGTTGTATTTTATTTAAACAAGAGATAACAGCCTTCATTTCAAGAAGTTGGAAATTTTCCTGAAAATTGACTAGTGCCCTTCAACTTCAAACGATCGCAAATATCTCGGAAACTAATAGACTTAGGACTCTGGGAATGGTTCCATTGTGTCGAGGAACATTTTTTACACTAAAAACAGCTCTAATATTAGTGTATTTTATTTAAACAAAGAGATAACAGCCTTCATTTCAAGAAGTTGGAAATTTTCCTGAAAATTGACTAGTGCCCTTCAACTTCAAACGATCGCAAATATCTCGGAAACTAATAGACTTAGGACTCTGGGAATGGTTCCATTGTGTCGAGGAACATTTTTTACACTAAAAACAGCTCTAATATTAGTTGTATTTTATTTAAACAAGAGATAACAGCCTTCATTTCAAGAAGTTGGAAATTTTCCTGAAAATTGACTAGTGCCCTTCAACTTCAAACGATCGCAAATATCTCGGAAACTAATAGACTTAGGACTCTGGGAATGGTTCCATTGTGTCGAGGAACATTTTTTACACTAAAAACAGCTCTAATATTAGTTGTATTTTATTTAAACAAAGAGATAACAGCCTTCATTTCAAGAAGTTGGAAATTTTCCTGAAAATTGACTAGTGTCCCTTCAACTTCAAACGATCGCAAATATCTCGGAAACTAATAGACTTAGGACTCTGGGAATGGTTCCATTGTGTCGAGGAACATTTTTTACACTAAAAACAGCTCTAATATTAGTTGTATTTTATTTAAACAAAGAGATAACAGCCTTCATTTCAAGAAGTTGGAAATTTTCCTGAAAATTGACTAGTGCCCTTCAACTTCAAACGATCGCAAATATCTCGGAAACTAATAGACTTAGGACTCTGGGAATGGTTCCATTGTGTCGAGGAACATTTTTTACACTAAAAACAGCTCTAATATTAGTTGTATTTTATTTAAACAAAGAGATAACAGCCTTCATTTCAAGAAGTTGGAAATTTTCCTGAAAATTGACTAGTGCCCTTCAACTTCAAACGATCGCAAATATCTCGGAAACTAATAGACTTAGGACTCTGGGAATGGTTCCATTGTGTCGAGGAACATTTTTTACACTAAAAACAGCTCTAATATTAGTTGTATTTTATTTAAACAAAGAGATAACAGCCTTCATTTCAAGAAGTTGGAAATTTTCCTGAAAATTGACTAGTGCCCTTCAACTTCAAACGATCGCAAATATCTCGGAAACTAATAGACTTAGGACTCTGGGAATGGTTCCATTGTGTCGAGGAACATTTTTTACACTAAAAACAGCTCTAATATTAGTTGTATTTTATTTAAACAAAGAGATAACAGCCTTCATTTCAAGAAGTTGGAAATTTTCCTGAAAATTGACTAGTGCCCTTCAACTTCAAACGATCGCAAATATCTCGGAAACTAATAGACTTAGGACTCTGGGAATGGTTCCATTGTGTCGAGGAACATTTTTTACACTAAAACAGCTCTAATATTAGTTGTATTTTATTTAAACAAAGAGATAACAGCCTTCATTTCAAGAAGTTGGAAATTTTCCTGAAAATTGACTAGTGCCCTTCAACTTCAAACGATCGCAAATATCTCGGAAACTAATAGACTTAGGACTCTGGGAATGGTTCCATTGTGTCGAGGAACATTTTTTACACTAAAAACAGCTCTAATATTAGTTGTATTTTATTTAAACAAAGAGATAACAGCCTTCATTTCAAGAAGTTGGAAATTTTCCTGAAAATTGACTAGTGCCTTCAACTTCAAACGATCGCAAATATCTCGGAAACTAATAGACTTAGGACTCTGGGAATGGTTCCATTGTGTCGAGGAACATTTTTTACACTAAAAACAGCTCTAATATTAGTTGTATTTTATTTAAACAAAGAGATAACAGCCTTCATTTCAAGAAGTTGGAAATTTTCCTGAAAATTGACTAGTGCCCTTCAACTTCAAACGATCGCAAATATCTCGGAAACTAATAGACTTAGGACTCTGGGAATGGTTCCATTGTGTCGAGGAACATTTTTTACACTAAAAACAGCTCTAATATTAGTTGTATTTTATTTAAACAAAGAGAATACAGCCTTCATTTCAAGAAGTTGGAAATTTTCCTGAAAATTGACTAGTGCCCTTCAACTTCAAACGATCGCAAATATCTCGGAAACTAATAGACTTAGGACTCTGGGAATGGTTCCATTGTGTCGAGGAACATTTTTTACACTAAAAACAGCTCTAATATTAGTTGTATTTTATTTAAACAAAGAGATAACAGCCTTCATTTCAAGAAGTTGGAAATTTTCCTGAAAATTGACTAGTGTCCCTTCAACTTCAAACGATCGCAAATATCTCGGAAACTAATAGACTTAGGACTCTGGGAATGGTTCCATTGTGTCGAGGAACATTTTTTACACTAAAAACAGCTCTAATATTAGTTGTATTTTATTTAAACAAAGAGATAACAGCCTTCATTTCAAGAAGTTGGAAATTTTCCTGAAAATTGACTAGTGCCCTTCAACTTCAAACGATCGCAAATATCTCGGAAACTAATAGACTTAGGACTCTGGGAATGGTTCCATTGTGTCGAGGAACATTTTTTACACTAAAAACAGCTCTAATATTAGTTGTATTTTATTTAAACAAAGAGATAACAGCCTTCATTTCAAGAAGTTGGAAATTTTCCTGAAAATTGACTAGTGCCCTTCAACTTCAAACGATCGCAAATATCTCGGAAACTAATAGACTTAGGACTCTGGGAATGGTTCCATTGTGTCGAGGAACATTTTTACACTAAAAACAGCTCTAATATTAGTTGTATTTTATTTAAACAAAGAGATAACAGCTTCATTTCAAGAAGTTGGAAATTTTCCTGAAAATTGACTAGTGCCCTTCAACTTCAAACGATCGCAAATATCTCGGAAACTAATAGACTTAGGACTCTGGGAATGGTTCCATTGTGTCGAGGAACATTTTTTACACTAAAAACAGCTCTAATATTAGTTGTATTTTATTTAAACAAGAGATAACAGCCTTCATTTCAAGAAGTTGGAAATTTTCCTGAAAATTGACTAGTGCCTTCAACTTCAAACGATCGCAAATATCTCGGAAACTAATAGACTTAGGACTCTGGGAATGGTTCCATTGTGTCGAGGAACATTTTTTACACTAAAAACAGCTCTAATATTAGTTGTATTTTATTTAAACAAAGAGATAACAGCCTTCATTTCAAGAAGTTGGAAATTTTCCTGAAATTGACTAGTGTCCTTCAACTTCAAACGATCGCAAATATCTCGGAAACTAATAGACTTAGGACTCTGGGAATGGTTCCATTGTGTCGAGGAACATTTTTTACACTAAAAACAGCTCTAATATTAGTTGTATTTTATTTAAACAAAGAGATAACAGCCTTCATTTCAAGAAGTTGGAAATTTTCCTGAAAATTGACTAGTGTCCTTCAACTTCAAACGATCGCAAATATCTCGGAAACTAATAGACTTAGGACTCTGGAATGGTTCCATTGTGTCGAGGAACATTTTTTACACTAAAAACAGCTCTAATATTAGTTGTATTTTATTTAAACAAAGAGATAACAGCCTTCATTTCAAGAAGTTGGAAATTTTCCTGAAAATTGACTAGTGCCTTCAACTTCAAACGATCGCAAATATCTCGGAAACTAATAGACTTAGGACTCTGGGAATGGTTCCATTGTGTCGAGGAACATTTTTTACACTAAAAACAGCTCTAATATTAGTTGTATTTTATTTAAACAAAGAGATAACAGCCTTCATTTCAAGAAGTTGGAAATTTTCCTGAAAATTGACTAGTGCCCTTCAACTTCAAACGATCGCAAATATCTCGGAAACTAATAGACTTAGGACTCTGGGAATGGTTCCATTGTGTCGAGGAACATTTTTTACACTAAAAACAGCTCTAATATTAGTTGTATTTTATTTAAACAAAGAGATAACAGCCTTCATTTCAAGAAGTTGGAAATTTTCCTGAAAATTGACTAGTGCCCTTCAACTTCAAACGATCGCAAATATCTCGGAAACTAATAGACTTAGGACTCTGGGAATGGTTCCATTGTGTCGAGGAACATTTTTTACACTAAAAACAGCTCTAATATTAGTTGTATTTTATTTAAACAAAGAGATAACAGCCTTCATTTCAAGAAGTTGGAAATTTTCCTGAAAATTGACTAGTGCCCTTCAACTTCAAACGATCGCAAATATCTCGGAAACTAATAGACTTAGGACTCTGGGAATGGTTCCATTGTGTCGAGGAACATTTTTTACACTAAAAACAGCTCTAATATTAGTTGTATTTTATTTAAACAAAGAGATAACAGCCTTCATTTCAAGAAGTTGGAAATTTTCCTGAAAATTGACTAGTGCCCTTCAACTTCAAACGATCGCAAATATCTCGGAAACTAATAGACTTAGGACTCTGGGAATGGTTCCATTGTGTCGAGGAACATTTTTTACACTAAAAACAGCTCTAATATTAGTTGTATTTTATTTAAACAAAGAGATAACAGCCTTCATTTCAAGAAGTTGGAAATTTTCCTGAAAATTGACTAGTGCCCTTCAACTTCAAACGATCGCAAATATCTCGGAAACTAATAGACTTAGGACTCTGGGAATGGTTCCATTGTGTCGAGGAACATTTTTTACACTAAAAACAGCTCTAATATTAGTGTATTTTATTTAAACAAAGAGATAACAGCCTTCATTTCAAGAAGTTGGAAATTTTCCTGAAAATTGACTAGTGCCCTTCAACTTCAAACGATCGCAAATATCTCGGAAACTAATAGACTTAGGACTCTGGGAATGGTTCCATTGTGTCGAGGAACATTTTTTACACTAAAAACAGCTCTAATATTAGTTGTATTTTATTTAAACAAAGAGAATACAGCCTTCATTTCAAGAAGTTGGAAATTTTCCTGAAAATTGACTAGTGCCTTCAACTTCAAACGATCGCAAATATCTCGGAAACTAATAGACTTAGGACTCTGGGAATGGTTCCATTGTGTCGAGGAACATTTTTTACACTAAAAACAGCTCTAATATTAGTTGTATTTTATTTAAACAAAGAGAATACAGCCTTCATTTCAAGAAGTTGGAAATTTTCCTGAAAATTGACTAGTGCCTTCAACTTCAAACGATCGCAAATATCTCGGAAACTAATAGACTTAGGACTCTGGGAATGGTTCCATTGTGTCGAGGAACATTTTTTACACTAAAAACAGCTCTAATATTAGTTGTATTTTATTTAAACAAAGAGATAACAGCCTTCATTTCAAGAAGTTGGAAATTTTCCTGAAAATTGACTAGTGCCTTCAACTTCAAACGATCGCAAATATCTCGGAAACTAATAGACTTAGGACTCTGGGAATGGTTCCATTGTGTCGAGGAACATTTTTTACACTAAAAACAGCTCTAATATTAGTTGTATTTTATTTAAACAAAGAGATACAGCCTTCATTTCAAGAAGTTGGAAATTTTCCTGAAAATTGACTAGTGCCCTTCAACTTCAAACGATCGCAAATATCTCGGAAACTAATAGACTTAGGACTCTGGGAATGGTTCCATTGTGTCGAGGAACATTTTTTACACTAAAAACAGCTCTAATATTAGTTGTATTTTATTTAAACAAAGAGATAACAGCCTTCATTTCAAGAAGTTGGAAATTTTCCTGAAAATTGACTAGTGCCTTCAACTTCAAACGATCGCAAATATCTCGGAAACTAATAGACTTAGGACTCTGGGAATGGTTCCATTGTGTCGAGGAACATTTTTTACACTAAAAACAGCTCTAATATTAGTTGTATTTTATTTAAACAAGAGATAACAGCCTTCATTTCAAGAAGTTGGAAATTTTCCTGAAAATTGACTAGTGCCCTTCAACTTCAAACGATCGCAAATATCTCGGAAACTAATAGACTTAGGACTCTGGGAATGGTTCCATTGTGTCGAGGAACATTTTTTACACTAAAAACAGCTCTAATATTAGTTGTATTTTATTTAAACAAAGAGATAACAGCCTTCATTTCAAGAAGTTGGAAATTTTCCTGAAAATTGACTAGTGCCTTCAACTTCAAACGATCGCAAATATCTCGGAAACTAATAGACTTAGGACTCTGGAATGGTTCCATTGTGTCGAGGAACATTTTTTACACTAAAAACAGCTCTAATATTAGTTGTATTTTATTTAAACAAAGAGATAACAGCCTTCATTTCAAGAAGTTGGAAATTTTCCTGAAAATTGACTAGTGCCCTTCAACTTCAAACGATCGCAAATATCTCGGAAACTAATAGACTTAGGACTCTGGGAATGGTTCCATTGTGTCGAGGAACATTTTTTACACTAAAAACAGCTCTAATATTAGTTGTATTTTATTTAAACAAGAGATAACAGCCTTCATTTCAAGAAGTTGGAAATTTTCCTGAAAATTGACTAGTGCCCTTCAACTTCAAACGATCGCAAATATCTCGGAAACTAATAGACTTAGGACTCTGGGAATGGTTCCATTGTGTCGAGGAACATTTTTTACACTAAAAACAGCTCTAATATTAGTTGTATTTTATTTAAACAAAGAGATAACAGCCTTCATTTCAAGAAGTTGGAAATTTTCCTGAAAATTGACTAGTGCCTTCAACTTCAAACGATCGCAAATATCTCGGAAACTAATAGACTTAGGACTCTGGGAATGGTTCCATTGTGTCGAGGAACATTTTTTACACTAAAAACAGCTCTAATATTAGTGTATTTTATTTAAACAAAGAGATAACAGCCTTCATTTCAAGAAGTTGGAAATTTTCCTGAAAATTGACTAGTGCCCTTCAACTTCAAACGATCGCAAATATCTCGGAAACTAATAGACTTAGGACTCTGGGAATGGTTCCATTGTGTCGAGGAACATTTTTTACACTAAAAACAGCTCTAATATTAGTTGTATTTTATTTAAACAAAGAGATAACAGCCTTCATTTCAAGAAGTTGGAAATTTTCCTGAAAATTGACTAGTGCCCTTCAACTTCAAACGATCGCAAATATCTCGGAAACTAATAGACTTAGGACTCTGGGAATGGTTCCATTGTGTCGAGGAACATTTTTTACACTAAAAACAGCTCTAATATTAGTTGTATTTTATTTAAACAAAGAGATAACAGCCTTCATTTCAAGAAGTTGGAAATTTTCCTGAAAATTGACTAGTGCCCTTCAACTTCAAACGATCGCAAATATCTCGGAAACTAATAGACTTAGGACTCTGGGAATGGTTCCATTGTGTCGAGGAACATTTTTTACACTAAAAACAGCTCTAATATTAGTTGTATTTTATTTAAACAAAGAGATAACAGCCTTCATTTCAAGAAGTTGGAAATTTTCCTGAAAATTGACTAGTGCCCTTCAACTTCAAACGATCGCAAATATCTCGGAAACTAATAGACTTAGGACTCTGGGAATGGTTCCATTGTGTCGAGGAACATTTTTTACACTAAAACAGCTCTAATATTAGTTGTATTTTATTTAAACAAAGAGATAACAGCCTTCATTTCAAGAAGTTGGAAATTTTCCTGAAAATTGACTAGTGTCCTTCAACTTCAAACGATCGCAAATATCTCGGAAACTAATAGACTTAGGACTCTGGGAATGGTTCCATTGTGTCGAGGAACATTTTTTACACTAAAACAGCTCTAATATTAGTTGTATTTTATTTAAACAAAGAGATAACAGCCTTCATTTCAAGAAGTTGGAAATTTTCCTGAAAATTGACTAGTGCCTTCAACTTCAAACGATCGCAAATATCTCGGAAACTAATAGACTTAGGACTCTGGGAATGGTTCCATTGTGTCGAGGAACATTTTTTACACTAAAAACAGCTCTAATATTAGTTGTATTTTATTTAAACAAAGAGATAACAGCCTTCATTTCAAGAAGTTGGAAATTTTCCTGAAAATTGACTAGTGCCTTCAACTTCAAACGATCGCAAATATCTCGGAAACTAATAGACTTAGGACTCTGGGAATGGTTCCATTGTGTCGAGGAACATTTTTTACACTAAAAACAGCTCTAATATTAGTTGTATTTTATTTAAACAAAGAGATAACAGCCTTCATTTCAAGAAGTTGGAAATTTTCCTGAAAATTGACTAGTGTCCTTCAACTTCAAACGATCGCAAATATCTCGGAAACTAATAGACTTAGGACTCTGGGAATGGTTCCATTGTGTCGAGGAACATTTTTTACACTAAAAACAGCTCTAATATTAGTTGTATTTTATTTAAACAAAGAGATAACAGCCTTCATTTCAAGAAGTTGGAAATTTTCCTGAAAATTGACTAGTGCCTTCAACTTCAAACGATCGCAAATATCTCGGAAACTAATAGACTTAGGACTCTGGGAATGGTTCCATTGTGTCGAGGAACATTTTTTACACTAAAACAGCTCTAATATTAGTTGTATTTTATTTAAACAAGAGATAACAGCCTTCATTTCAAGAAGTTGGAAATTTTCCTGAAAATTGACTAGTGCCTTCAACTTCAAACGATCGCAAATATCTCGGAAACTAATAGACTTAGGACTCTGGGAATGGTTCCATTGTGTCGAGGAACATTTTTTACACTAAAAACAGCTCTAATATTAGTTGTATTTTATTTAAACAAAGAGATAACAGCCTTCATTTCAAGAAGTTGGAAATTTTCCTGAAAATTGACTAGTGCCCTTCAACTTCAAACGATCGCAAATATCTCGGAAACTAATAGACTTAGGACTCTGGGAATGGTTCCATTGTGTCGAGGAACATTTTTTACACTAAAAACAGCTCTAATATTAGTTGTATTTTATTTAAACAAAGAGATAACAGCCTTCATTTCAAGAAGTTGGAAATTTTCCTGAAAATTGACTAGTGCCCTTCAACTTCAAACGATCGCAAATATCTCGGAAACTAATAGACTTAGGACTCTGGAATGGTTCCATTGTGTCGAGGAACATTTTTTACACTAAAAACAGCTCTAATATTAGTTGTATTTTATTTAAACAAAGAGATAACAGCCTTCATTTCAAGAAGTTGGAAATTTTCCTGAAAATTGACTAGTGCCCTTCAACTTCAAACGATCGCAAATATCTCGGAAACTAATAGACTTAGGACTCTGGGAATGGTTCCATTGTGTCGAGGAACATTTTTTACACTAAAAACAGCTCTAATATTAGTTGTATTTTATTTAAACAAAGAGATAACAGCCTTCATTTCAAGAAGTTGGAAATTTTCCTGAAATTGACTAGTGCCCTTCAACTTCAAACGATCGCAAATATCTCGGAAACTAATAGACTTAGGACTCTGGGAATGGTTCCATTGTGTCGAGGAACATTTTTTACACTAAAAACAGCTCTAATATTAGTTGTATTTTATTTAAACAAAGAGATAACAGCCTTCATTTCAAGAAGTTGGAAATTTTCCTGAAAATTGACTAGTGCCCTTCAACTTCAAACGATCGCAAATATCTCGGAAACTAATAGACTTAGGACTCTGGGAATGGTTCCATTGTGTCGAGGAACATTTTTACACTAAAACAGCTCTAATATTAGTTGTATTTTATTTAACAAAGAGATACAGCCTTCATTTCAAGAAGTTGGAAATTTTCCTGAAAATTGACTAGTGTCCTTCAACTTCAAACGATCGCAAATATCTCGGAAACTAATAGACTTAGGACTCTGGGAATGGTTCCATTGTGTCGAGGAACATTTTTTACACTAAAAACAGCTCTAATATTAGTTGTATTTTATTTAAACAAAGAGAATACAGCCTTCATTTCAAGAAGTTGGAAATTTTCCTGAAATTGACTAGTGTCCTTCAACTTCAAACGATCGCAAATATCTCGGAAACTAATAGACTTAGGACTCTGGGAATGGTTCCATTGTGTCGAGGAACATTTTTTACACTAAAAACAGCTCTAATATTAGTTGTATTTTATTTAAACAAAGAGATACAGCCTTCATTTCAAGAAGTTGGAAATTTTCCTGAAAATTGACTAGTGCCCTTCAACTTCAAACGATCGCAAATATCTCGGAAACTAATAGACTTAGGACTCTGGGAATGGTTCCATTGTGTCGAGGAACATTTTTTACACTAAAAACAGCTCTAATATTAGTTGTATTTTATTTAAACAAAGAGATAACAGCCTTCATTTCAAGAAGTTGGAAATTTTCCTGAAAATTGACTAGTGTCCTTCAACTTCAAACGATCGCAAATATCTCGGAAACTAATAGACTTAGGACTCTGGGAATGGTTCCATTGTGTCGAGGAACATTTTTTACACTAAAAACAGCTCTAATATTAGTTGTATTTTATTTAAACAAAGAGATAACAGCCTTCATTTCAAGAAGTTGGAAATTTTCCTGAAAATTGACTAGTGCCTTCAACTTCAAACGATCGCAAATATCTCGGAAACTAATAGACTTAGGACTCTGGGAATGGTTCCATTGTGTCGAGGAACATTTTTTACACTAAAAACAGCTCTAATATTAGTTGTATTTTATTTAAACAAAGAGATACAGCCTTCATTTCAAGAAGTTGGAAATTTTCCTGAAAATTGACTAGTGTCCTTCAACTTCAAACGATCGCAAATATCTCGGAAACTAATAGACTTAGGACTCTGGGAATGGTTCCATTGTGTCGAGGAACATTTTTACACTAAAAACAGTTCTAATATTAGTTGTATTTTATTTAAACAAAGAGAATAACAGCCTTCATTTCAAGAAGTGGGAAATTTTCCTGAAAATTGACTAGTGCCTTCAACTTCAAACGATCGCAAATATCTCGGAAACTAATAGACTTAGGACTCTGGAATGGTTCCATTGTGTCGAGGAACATTTTTTACACTAAAAACAGTTCTAATATTAGTTGTATTTTATTTAAACAAAGAGATAACAGCTTCATTTCAAGAAGTTGGAAATTTTCCTGAAAATTGACTAGTGTCCTTCAACTTCAAACGATCGCAAATATCTCGGAAACTAATAGACTTAGGACTCTGGGAATGGTTCCATTGTGTCGAGGAACATTTTTTACACTAAAAACAGTTCTAATATTAGTTGTATTTTATTTAAACAAAGAGATAACAGCCTTCATTTCAAGAAGTTGGAAATTTTCCTGAAAATTGACTAGTGCCTTCAACTTCAAACGATCGCAAATATCTCGGAAACTAATAGACTTAGGACTCTGGGAATGGTTCCATTGTGTCGAGGAACATTTTTTACACTAAAAACAGCTCTAATATTAGTTGTATTTTATTTAAACAAAGAGAATACAGCCTTCATTTCAAGAAGTTGGAAATTTTCCTGAAAATTGACTAGTGCCCTTCAACTTCAAACGATCGCAAATATCTCGGAAACTAATAGACTTAGGACTCTGGGAATGGTTCCATTGTGTCGAGGAACATTTTTTACACTAAAAACAGCTCTAATATTAGTTGTATTTTATTTAAACAAGAGATACAGCCTTCATTTCAAGAAGTTGGAAATTTTCCTGAAAATTGACTAGTGTCCTTCAACTTCAAACGATCGCAAATATCTCGGAAACTAATAGACTTAGGACTCTGGGAATGGTTCCATTGTGTCGAGGAACATTTTTTACACTAAAAACAGCTCTAATATTAGTTGTATTTTATTTAAACAAAGAGATAACAGCCTTCATTTCAAGAAGTTGGAAATTTTCCTGAAAATTGACTAGTGCCTTCAACTTCAAACGATCGCAAATATCTCGGAAACTAATAGACTTAGGACTCTGGGAATGGTTCCATTGTGTCGAGGAACATTTTTTACACTAAAACAGCTCTAATATTAGATGTATTTTATTTTAACAAAGAGATAACAGCCTTCATTTCAAGAAGTTGGAAATTTTCCTGAAAATTGACTAGTGTCCTTCAACTTCAAACGATCGCAAATATCTCGGAAACTAATAGACTTAGGACTCTGGGAATGGTTCCATTGTGTCGAGGAACATTTTTTACACTAAAAACAGCTCTAATATTAGTTGTATTTTATTTAAACAAAGAGATACAGCCTTCATTTCAAGAAGTTGGAAATTTTCCTGAAATTGACTAGTGTCCTTCAACTTCAAACGATCGCAAATATCTCGGAAACTAATAGACTTAGGACTCTGGAATGGTTCCATTGTGTCGAGGAACATTTTTTACACTAAAAACAGCTCTAATATTAGTTGTATTTTATTTAACAAAGAGATACAGCCTTCATTTCAAGAAGTTGGAAATTTTCCTGAAATTGACTAGTGTCCTTCAACTTCAAACGATCGCAAATATCTCGGAAACTAATAGACTTAGGACTCTGGGAATGGTTCCATTGTGTCGAGGAACATTTTTTACACTAAAACAGCTCTAATATTAGTTGTATTTTATTTAAACAAAGAGAATACAGCCTTCATTTCAAGAAGTTGGAAATTTTCCTGAAAATTGACTACAGTCCTTCAACTTCAAACGATCGCAAATATCTCGGAAACTAACAGACTTAGGACTCTGGGAATGATTCCATTGTGTCGAGGAACATTTTTTACACTAAAAACAGCTCTAATATTGGTTGTATTTTATTTAAACAAAGAGAATACAGCCTTCATTTCAAGAAGTTGGAAATTTTCCTGAAAATTGACTAGTGCCCTTCAACTTCAAACGATCGCAAATATCTCGGAAACTAATAGACTTAGGACTCTGGAATGGTTCCATTGTGTCGAGGAACATTTTTTACACTAAAACAGCTCTAATATTAGTGTATTTATTTAAACAAAGAGACTACAGCCTTCATTTCAAGAAGTTGGAAATTTTCCTGAAAATTGACTAGTGCCCTTCAACTTCAAACGATCGCAATATCTCGGAAACTAATAGACTTAGGACTCTGGGAATGGTTCCATTGTGTCGAGGAACATTTTTTACACTAAAACAGCTCTAATATTAGTTGTATTTTATTTAAACACAGAGAATACAGCCTTCATTTCAAGAAGTTGGAATTTTCCTGAAAATTGACTAGTGCCCTTCAACTTCAAACGATCGCAAATATCTCGGAAACTAATAGACTTAGGACTCTGGAATGGTTCCATTGTGTCGAGGAACATTTTTTACACTAAAAACAGCTCTAATATTAGTTGTATTTTATTTAAACAAAGAGATAACAGCCTTCATTTCAAGAAGTTGGAAATTTTCCTGAAAATTGACTAGTGCCTTCAACTTCAAACGATCGCAAATATCTCGGAAACTAATAGACTTAGGACTCTGGGAATGGTTCCATTGTGTCGAGGAACATTTTTTACACTAAAAACAGCTCTAATATTAGTTGTATTTTATTTAAACAAAGAGATAACAGCCTTCATTTCAAGAAGTTGGAAATTTTCCTGAAAATTGACTAGTGCCCTTCAACTTCAAACGATCGCAAATATCTCGGAAACTAATAGACTTAGGACTCTGGGAATGGTTCCATTGTGTCGAGGAACATTTTTTACACTAAAAACAGTTCTAATATTAGTTGTATTTTATTTAAACAAAGAGATAACAGCCTTCATTTCAAGAAGTTGGAAATTTTCCTGAAAATTGACTAGTGCCTTCAACTTCAAACGATCGCAAATATCTCGGAAACTAATAGACTTAGGACTCTGGGAATGGTTCCATTGTGTCGAGGAACATTTTTTACACTAAAAACAGCTCTAATATTAGTTGTATTTTATTTAAACAAGAGAATACAGCCTTCATTTCAAGAAGTTGGAAATTTTCCTGAAAATTGACTAGTGCCCTTCAACTTCAAACGATCGCAAATATCTCGGAAACTAATAGACTTAGGACTCTGGGAATGGTTCCATTGTGTCGAGGAACATTTTTTACACTAAAAACAGCTCTAATATTAGTTGTATTTTATTTAAACAAAGAGATAACAGCCTTCATTTCAAGAAGTTGGAAATTTTCCTGAAAATTGACTAGTGTCCTTCAACTTCAAACGATCGCAAATATCTCGGAAACTAATAGACTTAGGACTCTGGGAATGGTTCCATTGTGTCGAGGAACATTTTTACACTAAAACAGCTCTAATATTAGTTGTATTTTATTTAAACAAGAGAATACAGCCTTCATTTCAAGAAGTTGGAAATTTTCCTGAAAATTGACTAGTGCCTTCAACTTCAAACGATCGCAAATATCTCGGAAACTAATAGACTTAGGACTCTGGGAATGGTTCCATTGTGTCGAGGAACATTTTTTACACTAAAAACAGCTCTAATATTAGTTGTATTTTATTTAAACAAGAGAATACAGCCTTCATTTCAAGAAGTTGGAAATTTTCCTGAAAATTGACTAGTGCCCTTCAACTTCAAACGATCGCAAATATCTCGGAAACTAATAGACTTAGGACTCTGGGAATGGTTCCATTGTGTCGAGGAACATTTTTTACACTAAAAACAGCTCTATATTAGTTGTATTTTATTTAAACAAGAGATAACAGCCTTCATTTCAAGAAGTTGGAAATTTTCCTGAAAATTGACTAGTGCCCTTCAACTTCAAACGATCGCAAATATCTCGGAAACTAATAGACTTAGGACTCTGGGAATGGTTCCATTGTGTCGAGGAACATTTTTTACACTAAAAACAGCTCTAATATTAGTTGTATTTTATTTAAACAAAGAGATAACAGCCTTCATTTCAAGAAGTTGGAAATTTTCCTGAAAATTGACTAGTGCCCTTCAACTTCAAACGATCGCAAATATCTCGGAAACTAATAGACTTAGGACTCTGGGAATGGTTCCATTGTGTCGAGGAACATTTTTTACACTAAAAACAGCTCTAATATTAGTTGTATTTTATTTAAACAAGAGAATAACAGCCTTCATTTCAAGAAGTTGGAAATTTTCCTGAAAATTGACTAGTGCCTTCAACTTCAAACGATCGCAAATATCTCGGAAACTAATAGACTTAGGACTCTGGGAATGGTTCCATTGTGTCGAGGAACATTTTTTACACTAAAAACAGCTCTATATTAGTTGTATTTTATTTAAACAAAGAGAATACAGCTTCATTTCAAGAAGTTGGAAATTTTCCTGAAAATTGACTAGTGTCCTTCAACTTCAACGATCGCAAATATCTCGGAAACTAATAGACTTAGGACTCTGGGAATGGTTCCATTGTGTCGAGGAACATTTTTTACACTAAAACAGCTCTAATATTAGTTGTATTTTATTTAAACAAAGAGATAACAGCCTTCATTTCAAGAAGTTGGAAATTTTCCTGAAAATTGACTAGTGCCTTCAACTTCAAACGATCGCAAATATCTCGGAAACTAATAGGACTTAGGACTCTGGGAATGGTTTCCATTGTGTCGAGGAACATTTTTTACACTAAAAACAGCTCTAATATTAGTTGTATTTTATTTAAACAAAGAGATAACAGCCTTCATTTCAAGAAGTTGGAAATTTTCCTGAAAATTGACTAGTGCCCTTCAACTTCAAACGATCGCAAATATCTCGGAACTAATAGACTTAGGACTCTGGGAATGGTTCCATTGTGTCGAGGAACATTTTTACACTAAAAACAGCTCTAATATTAGTTGTATTTTATTTAAACAAAGAGATAACAGCCTTCATTTCAAGAAGTTGGAAATTTTCCTGAAAATTGACTAGTGCCTTCAACTTCAAACGATCGCAAATATCTCGGAAACTAATAGACTTAGGACTCTGGAATGGTTCCATTGTGTCGAGGAACATTTTTACACTAAAAACAGCTCTAATATTTAGTTGTATTTTATTTAAACAAGAGAATACAGCCTTCATTTCAAGAAGTTGGAAATTTTCCTGAAAATTGACTAGTGCCCTTCAACTTCAAACGATCGCAAATATCTCGGAAACTAATAGACTTAGGACTCTGGGAATGGTTCCATTGTGTCGAGGAACATTTTTACACTAAAAACAGCTCTAATATTAGTTGTATTTTATTAAACAAGAGAATACAGCCTTCATTCAAGAAGTTGGAAATTTTCCTGAAAATTGACTAGTGCCTTCAACTTCAAACGATCGCAAATATCTCGGAAACTAATAGACTTAGGACTCTGGGAATGGTTCCATTGTGTCGAGGAACATTTTTTACACTAAAACAGCTCTAATATTAGTTGTATTTTATTTAAACAAAGAGAATACAGCCTTCATTTCAAGAAGTTGGAAATTTCCTGAAAATTGACTAGTGTCCTTCAACTTCAAACGATCGCAAATATCTCGGAAACTAATAGACTTAGGACTCTGGGAATGTTCCATTGTGTCGAGGAACATTTTTACACTAAAAACAGCTCTAATATTAGTTGTATTTTATTAAACAAGAGAATAACAGCCTTCATTTCAAGAAGTGGAAATTTTCCTGAAAATTGACTAGTGCCTTCAACTTCAAACGATCGCAAATATCTCGGAAACTAACAGACTTAGGACTCTGGGAATGGTTCCATTGTGTCGAGGAACATTTTTTACACTAAAACAGCTCTAATATTAGTTGTATTTTATTTAAACAAGAGAATACAGCCTTCATTTCAAGAAGTTGGAAATTTTCCTGAAAATTGACTAGTGTCCTTCAACTTCAAACGATCGCAAATATCTCGGAAACTAATAGACTTAGGACTCTGGGAATGGATTCCATTGTGTCGAGGAACATTTTTTACACTAAAAACAGCTCTAATATTAGTTGTATTTTATTTAAACAAGAGAATACAGCCTTCATTTCAAGAAGTTGGAAATTTTCCTGAAAATTGACTAGTGCCCTTCAACTTCAACGATCGCAAATATCTCGGAAACTAATAGACTTAGGACTCTGGGAATGGTTCCATTGTGTCGAGGAACATTTTTACACTAAAAACAGCTCTAATATTAGTTGTATTTTATTTAAACAAGAGAATACAGCCTTCATTTCAAGAAGTGGAAATTTTCCTGAAAATTGACTAGTGTCCTTCAACTTCAAACGATCGCAAATATCTCGGAAACTAATAGACTTAGGACTCTGGGAATGGTTCCATTGTGTCGAGGAACATTTTTTACACTAAAACAGCTCTAATATTAGTGTATTTTATTTAAACAAAGAGAATACAGCCTTCATTTCAAGAAGTTGGAAATTTTCCTGAAAATTGACTAGTGCCCTTCAACTTCAAACGATCGCAAATATCTCGGAAACTAATAGACTTAGGACTCTGGGAATGGTTCCATTGTGTCGAGGAACATTTTTTACACTAAAAACAGCTCTAATATTAGTTGTATTTTATTTAAACAAGAGATAACAGCCTTCATTTCAAGAAGTTGGAAATTTTCCTGAAAATTGACTAGTGCCCTTCAACTTCAAACGATCGCAAATATCTCGGAAACTAATAGACTTAGGACTCTGGGAATGGTTCCATTGTGTCGAGGAACATTTTTTACACTAAAAACAGCTCTAATATTAGTGTATTTTATTTAAACAAAGAGATAACAGCCTTCATTTCAAGAAGTTGGAAATTTTCCTGAAAATTGACTAGTGCCTTCAACTTCAAACGATCGCAAATATCTCGGAAACTAATAGACTTAGGACTCTGGGAATGGTTCCATTGTGTCGAGGAACATTTTTTACACTAAAAACAGCTCTAATATTAGTTGTATTTTATTTAAACACAGAGAATACAGCCTTCATTTCAAGAAGTTGGAAATTTTCCTGAAAATTGACTAGTGTCCCTTCAACTTCAAACGATCGCAAATATCTCGGAAACTAATAGACTTAGGACTCTGGAATGGTTCCATTGTGTCGAGGAACATTTTTTACACTAAAACAGCTCTAATATTAGTTGTATTTTATTTAAACAAAGAGAATACAGCCTTCATTTCAAGAAGTTGGAAATTTTCCTGAAAATTGACTAGTGTCCTTCAACTTCAAACGATCGCAAATATCTCGGAAACTAATAGACTTAGGACTCTGGGAATGGTTCCATTGTGTCGAGGAACATTTTTTACACTAAAACAGCTCTAATATTAGTTGTATTTTATTTAAACAAAGAGAATACAGCCTTCATTTCAAGAAGTTGGAAATTTTCCTGAAAATTGACTAGTGTCCCTTCAACTTCAAACGATCGCAAATATCTCGGAAACTAATAGACTTAGGACTCTGGGAATGGTTCCATTGTGTCGAGGAACATTTTTTACACTAAAAACAGCTCTAATATTAGTTGTATTTTATTTAAACAAAGAGATACAGCCTTCATTTCAAGAAGTTGGAAATTTTCCTGAAATTGACTAGTGCCCTTCAACTTCAAACGATCGCAAATATCTCGGAAACTAATAGACTTAGGACTCTGGGAATGGTTCCATTGTGTCGAGGAACATTTTTTACACTAAAAACAGCTCTAATATTAGGTTGTATTTTATTTAAACACAGAGAATACAGCCTTCATTTCAAGAAGTTGGAAATTTTCCTGAAAATTGACTAGTGTCCTTCAACTTCAAACGATCGCAAATATCTCGGAAACTAATAGACTTAGGACTCTGGGAATGGTTCCATTGTGTCGAGGAACATTTTTTACACTAAAAACAGCTCTAATATTAGTTGTATTTTATTTAAACAAAGAGAATACAGCCTTCATTTCAAGAAGTTGGAAATTTTCCTGAAAATTGACTAGTGCCCTTCAACTTCAAACGATCGCAAATATCTCGGAAACTAATAGACTTAGGACTCTGGGAATGGTTCCATTGTGTCGAGGAACATTTTTTACACTAAAAACAGCTCTAATATTAGTGTATTTTATTTAAACAAAGAGAATACAGCCTTCATTTCAAGAAGTTGGAAATTTTCCTGAAAATTGACTAGTGCCTTCAACTTCAAACGATCGCAAATATCTCGGAAACTAATAGACTTAGGACTCTGGGAATGGTTCCATTGTGTCGAGGAACATTTTTTACACTAAAAACAGCTCTAATATTAGTTGTATTTTATTTAAACAAGAGATACAGCCTTCATTTCAAGAAGTTGGAAATTTTCCTGAAAATTGACTAGTGCCCTTCAACTTCAAACGATCGCAAATATCTCGGAAACTAATAGACTTAGGACTCTGGAATGGTTCCATTGTGTCGAGGAACATTTTTACACTAAAAACAGCTCTAATATTAGTTGTATTTTATTTAAACAAAGAGATAACAGCCTTCATTTCAAGAAGTTGGAAATTTTCCTGAAAATTGACTAGTGCCCTTCAACTTCAAACGATCGCAAATATCTCGGAAACTAATAGACTTAGGACTCTGGGAATGGTTCCATTGTGTCGAGGAACATTTTTTACACTAAAAACAGCTCTAATATTAGTTGTATTTTATTTAAACAAAGAGATAACAGCCTTCATTTCAAGAAGTTGGAAATTTTCCTGAAAATTGACTAGTGTCCTTCAACTTCAAACGATCGCAAATATCTCGGAAACTAATAGACTTAGGACTCTGGGAATGGTTCCATTGTGTCGAGGAACATTTTTTACACTAAAAACAGCTTCTAATATTAGTTGTATTTTATTTAAACAAAGAGATACAGCCTTCATTTCAAGAAGTTGGAAATTTTCCTGAAAATTGACTAGTGCCTTCAACTTCAAACGATCGCAAATATCTCGGAAACTAATAGACTTAGGACTCTGGGAATGGTTCCCTGTGTCGAGGAACATTTTTTACACTAAAACAGATCTAATATTAGTTGTATTTTATTTAAACATAGAGATAACAGCCTTCATTTCAAGAAGTTGGAAATTTCCTGAAAATTGACTAGTGCCTTTCAACTTCAAACGATCGCAAATATCTCGGAAACTAATAGACTTAGGACTCTGGGAATGGTTCCATTGTGTCGAGGAACATTTTTTTACACTAAAACAGTTCTAATATTAGTTGTATTTTATTTAAACAAAGAGATAACAGCCTTCATTTCAAGAAGTTGGAAATTTTCCTGAAAATTGACTAGTGCCCTTCAACTTCAAACGATCGCAAATATCTCGGAAACTAATAGACTTAGGACTCTGGGAATGGTTCATTGTGTCGAGGAACATTTTTTACACTAAAAACAGCTCCTAATATTAGTTGTATTTTATTTAAACAAGAGATAACAGCCTTCATTTCAAGAAGTTGGAAATTTTCCTGAAATTGACTAGTGTCCTTCAACTTCAAACGATCGCAAATATCTCGGAAACTAATAGACTTAGGACTCTGGGAATGGTTCCATTGTGTCGAGGAACATTTTTTACACTAAAACAGCTCTAATATTAGTTGTATTTTATTTAAACAAAGAGATAACAGCCTTCATTTCAAGAAGTTGGAAATTTTCCTGAAAATTGACTAGTGCCTTCAACTTCAAACGATCGCAAATATCTCGGAAACTAATAGACTTAGGACTCTGGGAATGGTTCCATTGTGTCGAGGAACATTTTTTACACTAAAAACAGCTCTAATATTAGTTGTATTTTATTTAAACAAGAGAATACAGCCTTCATTTCAAGAAGTTGGAAATTTTCCTGAAATTGACTAGTGCCCTTCAACTTCAAACGATCGCAAATATCTCGGAAACTAATAGACTTAGGACTCTGGGAATGGTTCCATTGTGTCGAGGAACATTTTTTACACTAAAACAGCTCTAATATTAGTTGTATTTTATTTAAACAAGAGAATACAGCCTTCATTTCAAGAAGTTGGAAATTTTCCTGAAATTGACTAGTGCCTTCAACTTCAAACGATCGCAAATATCTCGGAAACTAATAGACTTAGGACTCTGGGAATGGTTCCATTGTGTCGAGGAACATTTTTTACACTAAAAACAGCTCTAATATTAGTTGTATTTTATTTAAACAAAGAGATAACAGCCTTCATTTCAAGAAGTTGGAAATTTTCCTGAAAATTGACTAGTGTCCTTCAACTTCAAACGATCGCAAATATCTCGGAAACTAATAGACTTAGGACTCTGGGAATGGTTCCATTGTGTCGAGGAACATTTTTTACACTAAAAACAGCTCTAATATTAGTTGTATTTTATTTAAACAAAGAGAATACAGCCTTCATTTCAAGAAGTTGGAAATTTTCCTGAAAATTGACTAGTGCCCTTCAACTTCAAACGATCGCAAATATCTCGGAAACTAATAGACTTAGGACTCTGGGAATGGTTCCATTGTGTCGAGGAACATTTTTTACACTAAAAACAGCTCTAATATTAGTTGTATTTTATTTAAACAAAGAGATACAGCCTTCATTTCAAGAAGTTGGAAATTTTCCTGAAAATTGACTAGTGCCTTCAACTTCAAACGATCGCAAATATCTCGGAAACTAATAGACTTAGGACTCTGGGAATGGTTCCATTGTGTCGAGGAACATTTTTTACACTAAAAACAGCTCTAATATTAGTTGTATTTTATTTAAACAAAGAGATAACAGCCTTCATTTCAAGAAGTTGGAAATTTTCCTGAAAATTGACTAGTGCCTTCAACTTCAAACGATCGCAAATATCTCGGAAACTAATAGACTTAGGACTCTGGGAATGGTTCCATTGTGTCGAGGAACATTTTTTACACTAAAAACAGCTCTAATATTAGTTGTATTTTATTTAAACAAAGAGATAACAGCCTTCATTTCAAGAAGTTGGAAATTTTCCTGAAAATTGACTAGTGTCCTTCAACTTCAAACGATCGCAAATATCTCGGAAACTAATAGACTTAGGACTCTGGGAATGGTTCCATTGTGTCGAGGAACATTTTTTACACTAAAACAGCTCTAATATTAGTTGTATTTTATTTAAACAAAGAGAATAACAGCCTTCATTTCAAGAAGTTGGAAATTTTCCTGAAAATTGACTAGTGTCCTTCAACTTCAAACGATCGCAAATATCTCGGAAACTAATAGACTTAGGACTCTGGGAATGGTTCCATTGTGTCGAGGAACATTTTTTACACTAAAACAGCTCTAATATTAGTTGTATTTTATTTAAACAAAGAGAATACAGCCTTCATTTCAAGAAGTTGGAAATTTTCCTGAAATTGACTAGTGTCCTTCAACTTCAAACGATCGCAAATATCTCGGAAACTAATAGACTTAGGACTCTGGGAATGGTTCCATTGTGTCGAGGAACATTTTTTACACTAAAAACAGCTCTAATATTAGTTGTATTTTATTTAAACAAAGAGAATACAGCCTTCATTTCAAGAAGTTGGAAATTTTCCTGAAAATTGACTAGTGCCTTCAACTTCAAACGATCGCAATATCTCGGAAACTAATAGACTTAGGACTCTGGGAATGGTTCCATTGTGTCGAGGAACATTTTTTACACTAAAAACAGCTCTAATATTAGGTTGTATTTTATTTAAACAAGAGAATACAGCCTTCATTTCAAGAAGTTGGGAATTTTCCTGAAAATTGACTAGTGTCCTTCAACTTCAAACGATCGCAAATATCTCGGAACTAATAGACTTAGGACTCTGGGAATGGTTCCATGTGTCGAGGAACATTTTTTACACTAAAAACAGATCTAATATTAGGTTGTATTTTATTTAAACAAAGAGAATACAGCCTTCATTTCAAGAAGTTGGAAATTTTCCTGAAAATTGACTAGTGTCCTTCAACTTCAAACGATCGCAAATATCTCGGAAACTAATAGACTTAGGACTCTGGGAATGGTTCCATTGTGTCGAGGAACATTTTTTACACTAAAAACAGCTCTAATATTAGTTGTATTTTATTTAAACACAGAGAATACAGCCTTCATTTCAAGAAGTTGGAAATTTTCCTGAAAATTGACTAGTGCCCTTCAACTTCAAACGATCGCAAATATCTCGGAAACTAATAGACTTAGGACTCTGGGAATGGTTCCATTGTGTCGAGGAACATTTTTTACACTAAAAACAGCTCTAATATTAGTTGTATTTTATTTAAACAAAGAGAATACAGCCTTCATTTCAAGAAGTTGGAAATTTTCCTGAAAATTGACTAGTGTCCTTCAACTTCAAACGATCGCAAATATCTCGGAAACTAATAGACTTAGGACTCTGGGAATGGTTCCATTGTGTCGAGGAACATTTTTTACACTAAAAACAGCTCTAATATTAGTTGTATTTTATTTAAACAAAGAGAATACAGCCTTCATTTCAAGAAGTTGGAAATTTTCCTGAAAATTGACTAGTGCCCTTCAACTTCAAACGATCGCAAATATCTCGGAAACTAATAGACTTAGGACTCTGGGAATGGTTCCATTGTGTCGAGGAACATTTTTTTACACTAAAAACAGCTCTAATATTAGTTGTATTTTATTTAAACAAAGAGATAACAGCCTTCATTTCAAGAAGTTGGAAATTTTCCTGAAAATTGACTAGTGCCTTCAACTTCAAACGATCGCAAATATCTCGGAAACTAATAGACTTAGGACTCTGGGAATGGTTCCATTGTGTCGAGGAACATTTTTTACACTAAAACAGCTCTATATTAGATGTATTTTATTTAAACAAAGAGATACAGCCTTAATTTCAAGAAGTTGGAAATTTTCCTGAAAATTGACTAGTGTCCTTCAACTTCAAACGATCGCAAATATCTCGGAAACTAATAGACTTAGGACTCTGGGAATGGTTCCATTGTGTCGAGGAACATTTTTTACACTAAAACAGCTCATATTAGTTGTATTTTATTTAAACAAAGAGATACAGCCTTCATTTCAAGAAGTTGGAAATTTTCCTGAAAATTGACTAGTGCCCTTCAACTTCAAACGATCGCAAATATCTCGGAAACTAATAGACTTAGGACTCTGGGAATGGTTCCATTGTGTCGAGGAACATTTTTTACACTAAAAACAGCTCTAATATTAGTTGTATTTTATTTAAACAAAGAGAATACAGCCTTCATTTCAAGAAGTTGGAAATTTTCCTGAAAATGACTAGTGCCCTTCAACTTCAAACGATCGCAAATATCTCGGAAACTAATAGGACTTAGGACTCTGGGAATGGTTCCATTGTGTCGAGGAACATTTTTTACACTAAAAACAGCTCTAATATTAGGTTGTATTTTATTTAAACACAGAGAATACAGCCTTAATTTCAAGAAGTTGGAAATTTTCCTGAAAATTGACTAGTGCCCTTCAACTTCAAACGATCGCAAATATCTCGGAAACTAATAGACTTAGGACTCTGGGAATGGTTCCATTGTGTCGAGGAACATTTTTTACACTAAAAACAGCTCTAATATTGGTTGTATTTATTTAAACAAAGAGAATACAGCCTTCATTTCAAGAAGTTGGAAATTTTCCTGAAAATTGACTAGTGCCTTCAATTCAAACGATCGCAATATCTCGGAAACTAATAGACTTAGGACTCTGGAATGGTTCCATTGTGTCGAGGAACATTTTTTACACTAAAACAGCTCTAATATTAGTTGTATTTTATTTAAACCAAGAGATACAGCCTTCATTTCAAGAAGTTGGAAATTTTCCTGAAAATTGACTAGTGCCTTCAACTTCAAACGATCGCAAATATCTCGGAAACTAATAGACTTAGGACTCTGGGAATGGTTCCATTGTGTCGAGGAACATTTTTACACTAAAAACAGCTCTAATATTAGTTGTATTTTATTTAAACAAAGAGAATACAGCCTTCATTTCAAGAAGTTGGAAATTTTTCCTGAAAATTGACTAGTGTCCTTCAACTTCAAACGATCGCAAATATCTCGGAAACTAATAGACTTAGGACTCTGGAATGGTTCCATTGTGTCGAGGAACATTTTTTACACTAAAAACAGCCTAATATTAGTTGTATTTTATTTAAACAAGAGAATACAGCCTTCATTTCAAGAAGTTGGAAATTTTCCTGAAAATGACTAGTGCCCTTCAACTTCAAACGATCGCAATATCTCGGAAACTAATAGACTTAGGACTCTGGGAATGGTTCCATGTGTCGAGGAACATTTTTTACACTAAAAACAGCTCTAATATTAGTGTATTTATTTAAACAAAGAGAATACAGCCTTCATTTCAAGAAGTTGGAAATTTTCCTGAAAATTGACTAGTGTCCTTCAACTTCAAACGATCGCAAATATCTCGGAAACTAATAGACTTAGGACTCTGGGAATGGTTCCTTGTGTCGAGGAACATTTTTTACACTAAAAACAGCTCTAATATTAGATTGTATTTATTTAACAAAGAGATAACAGGCCTTCATTCAAGAAGTTGGAAATTTTCCTGAAAATTGACTAGTGTCCTTCAACTTCAAACGATCGCAAATATCTCGGAACTAATAGACTTAGGACTCTGGGAATGGTTCCATTGTTGTCGAGGAACATTTTTTTACACTTAAAAACAGCTCTACTATTAGTTGCTATTTTATTTAAACAAAGAGATACAGCCTTCATTTCAAGAAGTTGGAAATTTTCCTGAAAATTGACTAGTGCGCTTTCAACTTCAAACGATCGCAAATATCTCGGAAACTAATAGATCTTAGGACTCTGGGAATGGTTCCATTGTGTCGAGGAACATTTTTTTACACTAAAAACAGCTCTAATATTAGTTGTATTTTATTTAAACACAGAGATAACAGCCTTCATTTCAAGAAGTTGGAAATTTCCTGAAAATTGACTAGTGTCCTTCAACTTCAAACGATCGCAAATATCTCGGAAACTAATAGACTTAGGACTCTGGGAATGGTTCCATTGTGTCGAGGAACATTTTTTACACTAAAAACAGCTCTAATATTAGTTGTATTTTATTTAAACAAGAGAATACAGCCTTCATTTCAAGAAGTTGGAAATTTTCCTGAAAATTGACTAGTGCCCTTCAACTTCAAACGATCGCAAATATCTCGGAAACTAATAGACTTAGGACTCTGGGAATGGTTCCATTGTGTCGAGGAACATTTTTACACTAAAAACAGCTCTATATTAGTTGTATTTTATTTAAACAAAGAGAATACAGCCTTCATTTCAAGAAGTTGGAAATTTTCCTGAAAATTGACTAGTGTCCTTCAACTTCAAACGATCGCAAATATCTCGGAAACTAATAGACTTAGGACTCTGGGAATGGTTCCATTGTGTCGAGGAACATTTTTTACACTAAAAACAGCTCTAATATTGGTTGTATTTTATTTAAACAAAGAGAATAACAGCCTTCATTTCAAGAAGTTGGAAATTTTCCTGAAATTGACTAGTGCCCTTCAACTTCAAACGATCGCAAATATCTCGGAAACTAATAGACTTAGGACTCTGGGAATGGTTCCATTGTGTCGAGGAACATTTTTTACACTAAAACAGCTCTAATATTAGATTGTATTTTATTTAAACAAGGAGATAACAGCCTTCATTTCAAGAGTTGGAAATTTTCTGAAATTGACTAGTGCCTTCAACTTCAACGATCGCAAATATCTCGGAAACGTAATAGGACTTAGGACTCTGGGAATGGTTCTATTGTGTCGAGGAACATTTTTTACACTAAAAACAGCTCTAATATAGTTGTATTTTATTTAAACAAGAGAATACAGCCTTCATTTCAAGAAGTGGAAATTTTCCTGAAAATTGACTAGTGCCTTCAACTTCAACGATCGCAAATATCTCGGAAACTAATAGACTTAGGACTCTGGGAATGGTTCCATTGTGTCGAGGAACATTTTTTACACTAAAACAGCTCTAATATTAGTTGTATTTTATTTAAACAAAGAGAATACAGCCTTCATTTCAAGAAGTTGGAAATTTTCCTGAAAATTGACTAGTGCCCTTCAACTTCAAACGATCGCAAATATCTCGGAAACTAATAGACTTAGGACTCTGGAATGGTTCCATTGTGTCGAGGAACATTTTTACACTAAAAACAGCTCTAATATTAGTTGTATTTTATTTAAACAAGAGAATACAGCCTTCATTTCAAGAAGTTGGAAATTTCCTGAAAATTGACTAGTGTCCTTCAACTTCAAACGATCGCAAATATCTCGGAAACTAATAGACTTAGGACTCTGGGAATGGTTCCATTGTGTCGAGGAACATTTTTTACACTAAAAACAGCTCTAATATTAGTTGTATTTTATTTAAACACAGAGAATACAGCCTAATTTCAAGAAGTTGGAAATTTTCCTGAAAATTGACTAGTGTCCCTTCAACTTCAAACGATCGCAAATATCTCGGAAACTAATAGACTTAGGACTCTGGGAATGGTTCCATTGTGTCGAGGAACATTTTTACACTAAAAACAGCTCTAATATTAGTTGTATTTTATTAAACAAGAGAATACAGCCTTAATTTCAAGAAGTTGGAAATTTCCTGAAATTGACTAGTGTCCTTCAACTTCAAACGATCGCAAATATCTCGGAAACTAATAGACTTAGGACTCTGGGAATGGTTTCCATGTGTCGAGGAACATTTTTTACACTAAAAACAGCTCTAATATTAGTTGTATTTTATTTAAACACAGAGAATACAGCCTTCATTTCAGAAGTTGGAAATTTTCCTGAAAATTGACTAGTGCCCTTCAACTTCAAACGATCGCAATATCTCGGAAACTAATAGACTTAGGACTCTGGAATGGTTCCATTGTGTCGAGGAACATTTTTTTACACTAAAAACAGCTCTAATATTAGTTGATATTTTATTTAAACAAAGAATAACAGCCTTAATTTCAAGAAGTTGGAAATTTTCCTGAAAATTGACTAGTGTCCTTCAACTTCACAACGATCGCAAATATCTCGGAAACTAATAGCTTAGGACTCTGGAATGGTTCCATTGTGTCGAGGAACATTTTTACACTAAAAACAGCTCTAATATTGGTTGCATTTTATTAAACACAGAGAATAACAGCCTTCATTTCAAGAAGTTGGGAATTTTCCTGAAAATTGACTAGTGTCCTTCAACTTCAAACGATCGCAAATATCTCGGAAACTAATAGACTTAGGACTCTGGAATGGTTCCATGTGTCGAGGAACATTTTTTACACTAAAAACAGCTCTAAATATTAGAGTGTATTTTATTTAACAAAGAGAATACAGCTTAATTTCAAGAAGTTGGAATTTTCCTGAAAAGTGAACTAGTGTCCTTCAACTTCAAACGATCGCAAATATCTCGGAAAGTAATAGACTTAGGACTCTGGAATGGTTCCATTGTGTCGAGGAACATTTTTACACTAAAAACAGCTCTAATATTAGTTGTATTTTATTTAAACAAGAGAATACAGCCTTCATTCAAGAAGTTGGAAATTTTCCTGAAAATTGACTAGTGCCCTTCAACTTCAAACGATCGCAAATATCTCGGAAACTAATAGGACTAGGACTCTGGGAATGGTTCATTGTGTCGAGGAACATTTTTTACACTAAAAACAGCTCTAATATGGTTGTATTTATTTAAACACAGAGAATACAAGCCTTCATTTCAAGAAGTTGGAAATTTTCCTGAAATTGACTAGTGCCCTTCAACTTCAAACGATCGCAAATATCTCGGAAACTAATAGGACTTAGGACTCTGGGAATGGTTCCATTGTGTCGAGGAACATTTTTTACACTAAAAACAGCTCTAATATTAGTTGTATTTTATTTTAAACACAGAGAATACAGCTTCATTTCAAGAAGTTGGAAATTTTCCTGAAATTGACTAGTGCCCTTCAACTTCAACGATCGCAAATATCTCGGAAACTAATAGCTTAGGACTCTGGGAATGGTTCCATTGTGTCGAGGAACATTTTTTACACTAAAAACAGCTCTAATATTAGTTGTATTTTATTTAAACACAGAGAATACAGCCTTCATTTCAAGAAGTTGGAAATTTTCCTGAAAATTGACTAGTGCCCTTCAACTTCAAACGATCGCAAATATCTCGGAAACTAATAGACTTAGGACTCTGGGAATGGTTCCATTGTGTCGAGGAACATTTTTTACACTAAAACAGCTCTAATATTAGTTGTATTTTATTTAAACACAGAGAATACAGCCTTCATTTCAAGAAGTTGGAAATTTTCCTGAAAATTGACTAGTGTCCTTCAACTTCAAACGATCGCAAATATCTCGGAAACTAATAGACTTAGGACTCTGGGAATGTTCCATTGTGTCGAGGAACATTTTTTACACTAAAAACAGCTCTAATATAGGTTGTATTTTATTTAAAACAAGAGAATAACAGCCTTCATTTCAAGAAGTTGGAAATTTTCCTGAAAATTGACTAGTGCCCTTCAACTTCAAACGATCGCAGAATATCTCGGAAATAATAGACTTAAGGACTCTGGGAATTGTTCCATTGTGTCGAGGAACATTTTTACACTAAAAACAGCTCTAATATAGTTGTATTTTATTTAAACAAAGAGAATACAGCCTTCATTTCAAGAAGTTGGAAATTTTCCTGAAAATTGGACTAGTGTCCCTTCAACTTCAACGATCGCAAATATCTCGGAAACTAATAGGACGTAGGACTCTGGGAATGGTTCCATGGTGTCGAGAACATTTTTTACACTAAAAACAGCTCTAATATTAGTTGTATTTTATTAAACACAGAGATACAGCCTTCATTTCAAGAAGTTGGAAATTTTCCTGAAAATTGGACTAGTGTCCTTCAACTTCAAACGATCGCAAATATCTCGGAAACTAACTAGACTTAGACTCTGGGAATGGTTCCATTGTGTCGAGGAACATTTTTTACACTAAAAACGCTCTAATATGAGTTGTATTTTATTTAAACCATAGAGAATACAAGCCTTCATTTCAAGAAGTTGGAAATTTTCCTGAAAATTGACTAGTGCCCTTCAACTTCAAACGATCGCAAATATCTCGGAAACTAATAGACTTAGGACTCTGGGAATGGTTCCATTGTGTCGAGGAACATTTTTTACACTAAAAACAGCTCCTAATATTAGTGTATTTTATTTAAACAAGAGATAACAGCTTCATTTCAAGAAGTTGGAAATTTTCCTGAAAATTGACTAGTGTCCTTCAACTTCAAACGATCGCAAATATCTCGGAAACTAACTAGACTTAGGACTCTGGGAATGGTTCCATTGTGTCGAGGAACATTTTTTACACTAAAAACAGCTCAATATTAGTTGTATTTTATTTCAACACAGAGAATACAGCCTTCATTTCAAGAAGTTGGAAATTTTCCTGAAAATTGACTAGTGTCCTTCAACTTCAAACGATCGCAAATATCTCGGAAACTAATAGGACTTAGGACTCTGGGAATGGTTCATTGTGTCGAGGAACATTTTTTACACTAAAACAGCTCTAATATTAGTTGTATTTTATTAAACACAGAGGAATACAGACCTTCATTTCAAGAAGTTGGAAATTTCCTGAAATTGACTAGTGCCCTTCAACTTCAAACGATCGCAAATATCTCGGAAACTAATGACTTAAGGACTCTGGAATGGTTTCCATTGTGTCGAGGAACATTTTTTACACTAAAACAGCTCAAATATAGTTGTATTTTATTTAAAACAGAGAATGACAGCCTTCATTTCAGAAGTTGGAAATTTTCCTGAAAATTGACTAGTGTCCTTTCAACTTCAAACGATCGCAAATATCTCGGAAACTAATAGACTTCGGACTCTGGGAATGGTTCCATTGTGTCGAGGAACATTTTTTACACTAAAAACAGCTCTAATATTGGTTGTATTTTATTTAAAACAGAGAATACAGCCTTCATTTCAAGAAGTGGAAATTTTCCTGAAATTGACTAGTGCCTTCAACTTCAAACGATCGCAAAATATCTCGGAAACTAATAGGACTTAGGACTCTGGAATGGTTCCATTGTGTCGAGGAACATTTTTACTACTAAAAACAGCTCTAATATTAGTTGTATTTTATTTAAACAAAGAGAATACAGCTTCATTTTCAAGAAGTTGGAAATTTCCTGAAAATTGACTAGTGTCCCTTCAACTTCAAACGATCGCAAATATCTCGGAAACTAATAGACTCTAGGACTCTGGGAATGGTTCCATTGTGTCGAGGAACATTTCTTACACTAAAAACAGCTCTAATATTAGTTGTATTTTATTTAAACAAAGAGAATACAGCCTTCATTCAAGAAGTGGGAATTTTCCTGAAAATTGACTAGTGTCCCTTCAACTTCAAACGATCGCCAAATATCTCGGAAACTAATAGACTTAGGACTCTGGGAATGTTTCCATTGTGTCGAGGAACATTTTTTACACTAAAAACAGCTCTAATATTAGTTGTATTTTATTTAAACAAGAGAATAACAGCCTTCATTTCAAGAAGTTGGAAATTTTCCTGAAAATTGACTAGTGTCCTTCAACTTCAAACGATCGCAAATATCTCGGAAACTAATAGGACTTAGGACTCTGGGAATGGTTCCATTGTGTCGAGGAACATTTTTACACTAAAAACAGCTCTAATATTAGTTGTATTTTATTTCAACAAAGAGAATACAGCCTTCATTTCAAGAAGTTGGAAATTTTCCTGAAAATTGACTAGTGTCCTTCAACTTCAAACGATCGCAAATATCTCGGAAACTAATAGACTTAGGACTCTGGGAATGGTTCCATTGTGTCGAGGAACATTTTTTACACTAAAAACAGCTCTAATATTAGTTGTATTTTATTTAAACAAGAGAATACAGCCTTCATTTCAAGAAGTTGGAAATTTTCCTGAAAATTGACTAGTGTCCTTCAACTTCAAACGATCGCAAATATCTCGGAAACTAATAGACTTAGGACTCTGGGAATGGTTCCATTGTGTCGAGGAACATTTTTTACACTAAAAACAGCTCTAATATTAGTGTATTTTATTTAAACAAAGAGAATACAGCCTTCATTTCAAGAAGTTGGAAATTTTCCTGAAAATTGACTAGTGTCCTTCAACTTCAAACGATCGCAAATATCTCGGAAACTAATAGACTTAGGACTCTGGGAATGGTTCCATTGTGTCGAGGAACATTTTTTACACTAAAAACAGCTCTAATATTAGTTGTATTTTATTTAAACAAAGAGAATACAGCCTTCATTTCAAGAAGTTGGAAATTTTCCTGAAAATTGACTAGTGTCCTTCAACTTCAAACGATCGCAAATATCTCGGAAACTAATAGACTTAGGACTCTGGGAATGGTTCCATTGTGTCGAGGAACATTTTTTACACTAAAAACAGCTCTAATATTAGTTGTATTTTATTTAAACACAGAGAATACAGCCTTCATTTCAAGAAGTTGGAAATTTTCCTGAAAATTGACTAGTGCCCTTCAACTTCAAACGATCGCAAATATCTCGGAAACTAATAGACTTAGGACTCTGGAATGGTTCCATTGTGTCGAGGAACATTTTTTACACTAAAAACAGCTCTAATATTAGTTGTATTTTATTTAAACACAGAGAATACAGCCTTCATTTCAAGAAGTTGGAAATTTTCCTGAAAATTGACTAGTGTCCTTCAACTTCAAACGATCGCAAATATCTCGGAAACTAATAGACTTAGGACTCTGGGAATGGTTCCATTGTGTCGAGGAACATTTTTTACACTAAAAACAGCTCTAATATTAGTTGTATTTTATTTAAACAAAGAGATAACAGCCTTCATTTCAAGAAGTTGGAAATTTCCTGAAAATTGACTAGTGTCCCTTCAACTTCAAACGATCGCAAATATCTCGGAAACTAATAGCTTAGGACTCTGGGAATGGTTCCATTGTGCTAGAGGAACATTTTTTACACTAAAACAGCTCTAATATTAGTGTATTTTATTAAACAAAGAGAATACCAGCCTTCATTTCAAGAAGTTGGAAATTTTCCTGAAAATTGACTGTGCCCTTCAACTTCAAACGATCGCAAATATCTCGGAAACTAATTAGACTGAGGACTCTGGGAATGGTTCATTGTGTCGAGGAAAATTTTTTACACTAAAAACAGCATCTAATATTAGTTGTATTTTATTTAAACAACGAGAATACAGCTTCATTTCAAGAGTTGGAAATTTCCTGAAAATTGACTAGTGCCCTTCAACTTCAAACGATCGCAAATATCCTCGGAAACTAATAGCTTAGGACTCTGGGAATGGTTCCATTGTGTCGAGGAACATTTTTTACACTAAAAACGTATCTAAATAGTAGTTGTATTTAATTTAAACCAAGGAGAATACAAGCCTTTCATTTCAAGAAGTTGGAAATTTTCCTGAAAATTGACTAGTGTCTTCAACTTCAAACGATCGCAAATATCTCGGAAACTAATAGACTTAGGACTCTGGGAATGGTTCCATTGTGTCGAGGAACCATTTTTTACACTAAAAACAGCTCCTAATATTAGTTGTATTTTATTTAAACAAGAGATAACAGCCTTCATTTCAAGAAGTTGGAAACTTTTCCTGAAAAATTGACTATGTGCCTTCAACTTCAAACCGATCGCAAATATCTCGGAAACTAACAGACTTAGGACTCTGGGAATGGTTCCATTGTGTCGAGGAACATTTTTTACACTAAAAACAGTTCTAATATTAGTTGTATTTATTTAAACAAAGAGAATACAGCTTCATTTCAAGAAGTTGGAAATTTCCTGGAAAATTGACTAGTGCCCTTCAACTTCAAACGATCGCAAATATCTCGGAAACTAATAGCTTAGGACTCTGGGAATGATTCCATTGTGTCGAGGAACATTTTTACACTAAAAACAGCTCCAATATTAGTTGTATTTATTTAAACACAAGAGAATACAGCCTTAATTTCAAGAAGTTGGAAATTTTCCTGAAATTGACTAGTGTCCTTCAACTTCAAACGATCGCAAATATCTCGGAAACTAATAGACTTAGGACTCTGGGAATGGTTCCATTGTGTCGAGAACATTTTTTACACTAAAAACAGCTCAATATTAGGTCTATTTTATTAAACACAGAGAATACAGCCTTAATTCAAGAAGTGTGGAAATTTTCCTGAAAATTGACTAGTGTCCTTCAACTTCAAACGATCGCAAATATCTCGGAAACTATATAGACTTAGGACTCTGGAATGGTTCCATTGTGTCGAGGAACATTTTTTACACTAAAAACAGCTCTAATATTAGTTGTATTTTATTTAACAAAGAGATAACAGCCTTCATTTCAAGAAGTTGGAAATTTTCCTGAAAATTGACTAGTGTCCTTCAACTTCAAACGATCGCAATATCTCGGAAACTAATAGGACTTAGGACTCTGGGAATGGTTCCATTGTGTCGAGGAACATTTTTTACACTAAAAACAGCTCTAATATTAGTTGTATTTTATTAAACAAGAGAATACGCCTTCATTTCAAGAAGTTGGAAATTTTCCTGAAAATTGAACTAGTGCCCTTCAACTTCAACGATCGCAAATATCTCGGAAACTAATAGCTTAGGACTCTGGGAATGGTTCCATTGTGTCGAGGAACATTTTTTACACTAAAACAGCTCTAATATTAGTTGTATTTTATTTTAACACAGAGAATACAGCCTTCATTTCAAGAAGTTGGAAATTTTCCTGAAAATTGACTAGTGCCCTTCAACTTCCAACGATCGCAAATATCTCGGAAACTAATAGACTTAGGACTCTGGAATGGTTCCATTGTGTCGAGGAACATTTTTTACACTAAAACAGCTCTAATATTAGTTGTATTTTATTAAACAAAGAGAATACAGCCTTCATTTCAAGAAGTTGGAAATTTTCCTGAAAATTGACTAGTGCCCTTAACTTCAAACGAATCGCAAATATCTCGGAAACTAATAGGCTTAGTACTCTGCGGAATGGTTCCATTGTGTCGAGGAACATTTTTTTACACTAAAACAGCTCTAATAGTGAGTTGTATTTTATTTAAACATAGAGAATACAGCCTTCATTTCAAGAAGTTGGAAATGTTCTGAAATTGACTAGTGTCCTTCAACTTCAAACGATCGCAAATATTCGGAACTAATAGACTTAGGACTCTGGGAATGGTTCCATTGTGTCGAGGAACATTTTTTACACTAAAAACAGCTCTAATATTAGTGTATTTTATTAAACAAGAGAATAACAGCCTTCATTTCAAGAAGTTGGAAATTTTCCTGAAAATTGACTAGTGCCTTCAACTTCAAACGATCGCAAATATCTCGGAAACTAATAGACTTAGGACTCTGGGAATGGTTCCATTGTGTCGAGGAACATTTTTTTACACTAAAAACAGCTCTAATATTAGTTGTATTTTATTTTTAAACAAAGAGACACAGCCTTAATTTCAAGAAGTTGGAAATTTTCCTGAAAATGACTAGTGCCCTTCAAACTTCAAACGATCGCAAATATCTCGGAAACTAATAGGACTTAGGACTCTGGGAATGGTTCCATTGTGTCGAGGAACATTTTTACACTAAAACCAGCTCTATATTAGTTGTATTTTATTTAAACACAGAGAATACAGCCTTCTTTTCAGAAGTTGGAAATTTTTCCTGAAAATGACTAGTGCCTTCAACTTCAAAACGATCGCAAATATTCGAGAATAATAGACTTAGGACTCTGGGAAGGTTCCATTTGTCGAGGACATTTTTTACACTAAAACAGCTCAATATAGTGTGTATTTAGTTAAACACAGAGAATAACAGCCTTCATTGCAAGAAGTTGGAAATTTTCCTTGAAAATTGACTAGTGTCCTTCAAATTCAAACGATCGCAAATATCTCGGAAACTAATAGACTTAGGACTCTGGAATGGTTCCATTGTGTCGAGGAACATTTTTATCACTAAAAACAGCTCTAATATAGTTGTATTTTATTTAAACAAAGAGATAACAGCCTTCATTTCAAGAAGTTGGAAATTTTCCTGAAAATTGACTAGTGCCCTTCAACTTCAAACGATCGCAAATATCTCGGAAACTAACTAGGCTTAGGACTCTGGAATGGTTCCATTGTGTCGAGGACATTTTTTACACTAAAACAGCTCTAATATTAGTTGTATTTTATTTAAACAAAGAGAATACAGCCTTCATTTCAAGAAGTTGGAAATTTTCCTGAAAATTGACTAGTGCCCTTCAACTTCAAACGATCGCAAATATCTCGGAAACTAATAGGCTTAGGACTCTGGGAATGGTTCCATTGTGTCGAGGAACATTTTTTACACTAAAAACAGCTCTAATATAGGTTGTATTTTATTTAAACAAAGAGAATACAGCCTTCATTTCAAGAAGTTGGAAATTTTCCTGAAAATTGACTAGTGTCCTTCAACTTCAAACGATCGCAAATATCTCGGAAAACTAACTAGACTTAGGACTCTGGGAATGGTTCCATTGTGTCGAGGAACATTTTTTACACTAAAAAAGCTCTAATATTAGTTGTATTTTATTTAAGACAAAGAGAATACAGCCTTCATTTCAAGAAGTTGGAAATTTTCCTGAAAATGGACTAGCTGTCCTTCACCTTCAACGATCGCAAATATCTCGGAAACTAATAGACTTAGGACTCTGGGAATGGTTCCATTGTGTCGAGGACATTTTTTACACTAAAAACAGCTCTAATATTAGTTGTATTTTATTTAAACAAAGAGAATACAGCCTTCATTTCAAGAAGTTGGAAATTTTCCTGAAAATTGCCTAGTGCCTTCAACTTCAAACGATCGCAAATATCTCGGAAACTAATAGGACTCAGGACTCTGGGAATGGTTCCATTGTGTCGAGGAACATTTTTTACACTAAAAACAGTCTAATATTAGTTGTATTTTATTTAAACAAAGAGATAACAGCCTTCATTTCAAGAAGTTGGAAATTTTCCTGAAAATTGACTAGTGCCCTTCAACTTCAAACGATCGCAAATATCTCGGAAACTAATAGACTTAGGACTCTGGGAATGGTTCCATTGTGTCGAGGAACATTTTTTACACTAAAAACAGTTCTAATATTAGTTGTATTTTATTTAAACAAAGAGATAACAGCCTTCATTTCAAGAAGTTGGAAATTTTCCTGAAAATTGACTAGTGTCCTTCAACTTCAAACGATCGCAAATATCTCGGAAACTAATAGACTTAGGACTCTGGGAATGGTTCCATTGTGTCGAGGAACATTTTTTACACTAAAAACAGTTCTAATATTAGTTGTATTTTATTTAAACAAAGAGATACAGCCTTCATTTCAAGAAGTTGGAAATTTTCCTGAAAATTGACTAGTGTCCTTCAACTTCAAACGATCGCAAATATCTCGGAAACTAATAGACTTAGGACTCTGGGAATGGTTCCATTGTGTCGAGGAACATTTTTTACACTAAAAACAGTTCTAATATTAGTTGTATTTTATTTAAACAAAGAGATAACAGCCTTCATTTCAAGAAGTTGGAAATTTTCCTGAAAATTGACTAGTGTCCTTCAACTTCAAACGATCGCAAATATCTCGGAAACTAATAGACTTAGGACTCTGGGAATGGTTCCATTGTGTCGAGGAACATTTTTTACACTAAAAACAGTTCTAATATTAGTTGTATTTTATTTAAACAAAGAGATAACAGCCTTCATTTCAAGAAGTTGGAAATTTTCCTGAAAATTGACTAGTGTCCTTCAACTTCAAACGATCGCAAATATCTCGGAAACTAATAGACTTAGGACTCTGGGAATGGTTCCATTGTGTCGAGGAACATTTTTTACACTAAAAACAGTTCTAATATTAGTTGTATTTTATTTAAACACAGAGAATACAGCCTTCATTTCAAGAAGTTGGAAATTTTCCTGAAAATTGACTAAGTGCCTTTCAACTTCAAACGATCGCAAATATCTCGGAAACTACCTAGACTTAGGACTCTGGAAGGTTCCATTGTGTCGAGGATCATTTTTACACTAAAAACAGCTCTAATATTAGTTGTATTTTATTTAAACAAAGCGAATACAGCCTTCATTTCAAGAAGTGGAAATTTCTTCCTGAAAATTGACTAGTGCCTTCAACTTCAAACGATCGCAAATATCTCGGAAACAACTAGACTTAGGACTCTGGAGATGGTTCCATTGTGTCGAGGAACATTTTATACCATAAAACAGCTTATATTAGTTGTATTTATTTAAACAAAGAGATAACAGCCTTCATTTCACGAAGTGGACAATTTTCCCTGAAAATTGACTAGTGTCCTTCAACTTCAAACGATCGCAAATATCTCGGAAACTACATAGACTTAGGACTCGGGAATGGTTCCATTGGTCGAGGAACATTTTTTACACTAAAAACAGTCTCAATATTAGTTGTATTTTATTTAAACAAAGAGATACAGCCTTCATTTCAAGAAGTTGGAAATTTTCCTGAAAATTGACTAGTGCCCTTCAACTTCAAACGATCGCAAATATCTCGGAAACTAATAGACTTAGGACTCTGGGAATGGTTCCATTGTGTCGAGGAACATTTTTTACACTAAAAACAGTTCTAATATTAGTTGTATTTTATTTAAACAAAGAGATAACAGCCTTCATTTCAAGAAGTTGGAAATTTTCCTGAAAATTGACTAGTGTCCTTCAACTTCAAACGATCGCAAATATCTCGGAAACTAATAGACTTAGGACTCTGGGAATGGTTCCATTGTGTCGAGGAACATTTTTTACACTAAAAACAGTTCTAATATTAGTTGTATTTTATTTAAACAAAGAGATAACAGCCTTCATTTCAAGAAGTTGGAAATTTTCCTGAAAATTGACTAGTGTCCTTCAACTTCAAACGATCGCAAATATCTCGGAAACTAATAGACTTAGGACTCTGGGAATGGTTCCATTGTGTCGAGGAACATTTTTTACACTAAAAACAGTTCTAATATTAGTTGTATTTTATTTAAACAAAGATGATACAGCCTTCATTTCAAGAAGTGGGAAATTTTCCTGAAAATTGACTAGTGCCTTCAACTTCAAACGATCGCAAATATCTCGGAAACTAATAGACTTAGGACTCTGGGAATGGTTCCATTGTGTCGAGGAACATTTTTTACACTAAAAACAGTTCTAATATTAGTTGTATTTTATTTAAACAAAGAGATACAGCCTTCATTTCAAGAAGTTGGAAATTTTCCTGAAAATTGACTAGTGTCCTTCAACTTCAAACGATCGCAAATATCTCGGAAACTAATAGACTTAGGACTCTGGGAATGGTTCCATTGTGTCGAGGAACATTTTTTACACTAAAAACAGTTCTAATATTAGTTGTATTTTATTTAAACAAAGATGATACAGCCTTAATTTCAAAAAGTTGGAAATTTTCCTGAAAATTGACTAGTGCCTTCAACTTCAAACGATCGCAAATATCTCGGAAACTAATAGACTTAGGACTCTGGGAATGGTTCCATTGTGTCGAGGAACATTTTTACACTAAAAACAGTTCTAATATTAGTTGTATTTTATTTAAACAAAGAGATAACAGCCTTCATTTCAAGAAGTTGGAAATTTTCCTGAAAATTGACTAGTGTCCTTCAACTTCAAACGATCGCAAATATCTCGGAAACTAATAGACTTAGGACTCTGGGAATGGTTCCATTGTGTCGAGGAACATTTTTTACACTAAAAACAGTTCTAATATTAGTCCTTCAACTTCAAACGATCGCAAATATCTCGGAAACTAATAGACTTAGGACTCTGGGAATGGTTCCATTGTGTCGAGGAACATTTTTTACACTAAAAACAGTTCTAATATTAGTTGTATTTTATTTAAACAAAGAGATAACAGCCTTCATTTCAAGAAGTTGGAAATTTTCCTGAAAATTGACTAGTGTCCTTCAACTTCAAACGATCGCAAATATCTCGGAAACTAATAGACTTAGGACTCTGGGAATGGTTCCATTGTGTCGAGGAACATTTTTTACACTAAAAACAGTTCTAATATTAGTTGTATTTTATTTAAACAAAGAGATAACAGCCTTCATTTCAAGAAGTTGGAAATTTTCCTGAAAATTGACTAGTGTCCTTCAACTTCAAACGATCGCAAATATCTCGGAAACTAATAGACTTAGGACTCTGGGAATGGTTCCATTGTGTCGAGGAACATTTTTTACACTAAAAACAGTTCTAATATTAGTTGTATTTTATTTAAACAAAGAGATAACAGCCTTCATTTCAAGAAGTTGGAAATTTTCCTGAAAATTGACTAGTGCCTTCAACTTCAAACGATCGCAAATATCTCGGAAACTAATAGACTTAGGACTCTGGGAATGGTTCCATTGTGTCGAGGAACATTTTTTACACTAAAAACAGTTCTAATATTAGTTGTATTTTATTTAAACAAAGAGATAACAGCCTTCATTTCAAGAAGTTGGAAATTTTCCTGAAAATTGACTAGTGTCCTTCAACTTCAAACGATCGCAAATATCTCGGAAACTAATAGACTTAGGACTCTGGGAATGGTTCCATTGTGTCGAGGAACATTTTTTACACTAAAAACAGTTCTAATATTAGTTGTATTTTATTTAAACAAAGAGATAACAGCCTTCATTTCAAGAAGTTGGAAATTTTCCTGAAAATTGACTAGTGTCCTTCAACTTCAAACGATCGCAAATATCTCGGAAACTAATAGACTTAGGACTCTGGGAATGGTTCCATTGTGTCGAGGAACATTTTTTACACTAAAAACAGCTCTAATATTAGTTGTATTTTATTTAAACAAAGAGATAACAGCCTTCATTTCAAGAAGTTGGAAATTTTCCTGAAAATTGACTAGTGCCCTTCAACTTCAAACGATCGCAAATATCTCGGAAACTAATAGACTTAGGACTCTGGGAATGGTTCCATTGTGTCGAGGAACATTTTTTACACTAAAAACAGTTCTAATATTAGTTGTATTTTATTTAAACAAAGAGATAACAGCCTTCATTTCAAGAAGTTGGAAATTTTCCTGAAAATTGACTAGTGTCCTTCAACTTCAAACGATCGCAAATATCTCGGAAACTAATAGACTTAGGACTCTGGGAATGGTTCCATTGTGTCGAGGAACATTTTTTACACTAAAAACAGTTCTAATATTAGTTGTATTTTATTTAAACAAAGAGATACAGCCTTAATTTCAAGAAGTTGGAAATTTTCCTGAAAATTGACTAGTGTCCTTCAACTTCAAACGATCGCAAATATCTCGGAAACTAATAGACTTAGGACTCTGGGAATGGTTCCATTGTGTCGAGGAACATTTTTACACTAAAAACAGTTCTAATATTAGTTGTATTTTATTTAAACAAAGAGATAACAGCCTTCATTTCAAGAAGTTGGAAATTTTCCTGAAAATTGACTAGTGTCCTTCAACTTCAAACGATCGCAAATATCTCGGAAACTAATAGACTTAGGACTCTGGGAATGGTTCCATTGTGTCGAGGAACATTTTTTACACTAAAAACAGTTCTAATATTAGTTGTATTTTATTTAAACAAAGAGATAACAGCCTTCATTTCAAGAAGTTGGAAATTTTCCTGAAAATTGACTAGTGTCCTTCAACTTCAAACGATCGCAAATATCTCGGAAACTAATAGACTTAGGACTCTGGGAATGGTTCCATTGTGTCGAGGAACATTTTTTACACTAAAAACAGTTCTAATATTAGTTGTATTTTATTTAAACAAAGAGATAACAGCCTTCATTTCAAGAAGTTGGAAATTTTCCTGAAAATTGACTAGTGTCCTTCAACTTCAAACGATCGCAAATATCTCGGAAACTAATAGACTTAGGACTCTGGGAATGGTTCCATTGTGTCGAGGAACATTTTTTACACTAAAAACAGTTCTAATATTAGTTGTATTTTATTTAAACAAAGAGATAACAGCCTTCATTTCAAGAAGTTGGAAATTTTCCTGAAAATTGACTAGTGTCCTTCAACTTCAAACGATCGCAAATATCTCGGAAACTAATAGACTTAGGACTCTGGGAATGGTTCCATTGTGTCGAGGAACATTTTTACACTAAAAACAGTTCTAATATTAGTTGTATTTTATTTAAACAAGGAGATAACAGCCTTCATTTCAAGAAGTGGGAAATTTTCCTGAAAATTGACTAGTGTCCTTCAACTTCAAACGATCGCAAATATCTCGGAAACTAATAGACTTAGGACTCTGGGAATGGTTCCATTGTGTCGAGGAACATTTTTTACACTAAAAACAGTTCTAATATTAGTTGTATTTTATTTAAACAAAGAGATAACAGCCTTCATTTCAAGAAGTTGGAAATTTTCCTGAAAATTGACTAGTGTCCTTCAACTTCAAACGATCGCAAATATCTCGGAAACTAATAGACTTAGGACTCTGGGAATGGTTCCATTGTGTCGAGGAACATTTTTACACTAAAAACAGTTCTAATATTAGTTGTATTTTATTTAAACAAAGAGATACAGCCTTCATTTCAAGAAGTTGGAAATTTTCCTGAAAATTGACTAGTGCCCTTCAACTTCAAACGATCGCAAATATCTCGGAAACTAATAGACTTAGGACTCTGGGAATGGTTCCATTGTGTCGAGGAACATTTTTTACACTAAAAACAGTTCTAATATTAGTTGTATTTTATTTAAACAAAGAGATAACAGCCTTCATTTCAAGAAGTTGGAAATTTTCCTGAAAATTGACTAGTGTCCTTCAACTTCAAACGATCGCAAATATCTCGGAAACTAATAGACTTAGGACTCTGGGAATGGTTCCATTGTGTCGAGGAACATTTTTTACACTAAAAACAGTTCTAATATTAGTTGTATTTTATTTAAACAAAGAGATACAGCCTTCATTTCAAGAAGTGGGAAATTTTCCTGAAAATTGACTAGTGTCCTTCAACTTCAAACGATCGCAAATATCTCGGAAACTAATAGACTTAGGACTCTGGGAATGGTTCCATTGTGTCGAGGAACATTTTTTACACTAAAAACAGTTCTAATATTAGTTGTATTTTATTTAAACAAAGAGATAACAGCCTTCATTTCAAGAAGTTGGAAATTTTCCTGAAAATTGACTAGTGTCCTTCAACTTCAAACGATCGCAAATATCTCGGAAACTAATAGACTTAGGACTCTGGGAATGGTTCCATTGTGTCGAGGAACATTTTTTACACTAAAAACAGTTCTAATATTAGTTGTATTTTATTTAAACAAAGAGATAACAGCCTTCATTTCAAGAAGTTGGAAATTTTCCTGAAAATTGACTAGTGCCTTCAACTTCAAACGATCGCAAATATCTCGGAAACTAATAGACTTAGGACTCTGGGAATGGTTCCATTGTGTCGAGGAACATTTTTTACACTAAAAACAGTTCTAATATTAGTTGTATTTTATTTAAACAAGGAGATAACAGCCTTCATTTCAAGAAGTGGGAAATTTTCCTGAAAATTGACTAGTGTCCTTCAACTTCAAACGATCGCAAATATCTCGGAAACTAATAGACTTAGGACTCTGGGAATGGTTCCATTGTGTCGAGGAACATTTTTTACACTAAAAACAGCTCTAATATTAGTTGTATTTTATTTAAACAAAGAGAATTGGACCTGAAAATTGACTAGTGTCCTTCAACTTCAAACGATCGCAAATATCTCGGAAACTAATAGACTTAGGACTGGGAATGTTCCATTGTGTCGAGGAACATTTTTACACTAAAAACAGCTCTAATATTAGTTGTATTTTATTTAAACAAAGAGAATACAGCCTTCATTTCAAGAAGTTGGAAATTTTCCTGAAAATTGACTAGTGTCCTTCAACTTCAAACGATCGCAAATATCTCGGAAACTAATAGACTTAGGACTCTGGGAATGGTTCCATTGTGTCGAGGAACATTTTTTACACTAAAAACAGCTCTAATATTAGTTGTATTTTATTTAAACAAAGAGATACAGCCTTCATTTCAAGAAGTTGGAAATTTTCCTGAAAATTGACTAGTGTCCTTCAACTTCAAACGATCGCAAATATCTCGGAAACTAATAGACTTAGGACTCTGGGAATGGTTCCATTGTGTCGAGGAACATTTTTTACACTAAAAACAGCTAATATTAGTTGTATTTTATTTAAACAAAGAGATAACAGCCTTCATTTCAAGAAGTTGGAAATTTTCCTGAAAATTGACTAGTGTCCTTCAACTTCAAACGATCGCAAATATCTCGGAAACTAATAGACTTAGGACTCTGGGAATGGTTCCATTGTGTCGAGGAACATTTTTTACACTAAAAACAGTCTAATATTAGTTGTATTTTATTTAAACAAAGAGATACAGCCTTCATTTCAAGAAGTTGGAAATTTTCCTGAAAATTGACTAGTGTCCTTCAACTTCAAACGATCGCAAATATCTCGGAAACTAACAGACTTAGGACTCTGGGAATGGTTCCATTGTGTCGAGGAACATTTTTACACTAAAAACAGCTAATATTAGTTGTATTTTATTTAAACAAAGAGATACAGCCTTCATTTCAAGAAGTTGGAAATTTTCCTGAAAATTGACTAGTGTCCTTCAACTTCAAACGATCGCAAATATCTCGGAAACTAATAGACTTAGGACTCTGGGAATGGTTCCATTGTGTCGAGGAACATTTTTTACACTAAAAACAGCTCTAATATTAGTTGTATTTTATTTAAACAAAGAGATACAGCCTTCATTTCAAGAAGTTGGAAATTTTCCTGAAAATTGACTAGTGTCCTTCAACTTCAAACGATCGCAAATATCTCGGAAACTAATAGACTTAGGACTCTGGGAATGGTTCCATTGTGTCGAGGAACATTTTTACACTAAAACACAGTTCTAATATTAGTTGTATTTTATTTAAACAAAGAGATAACAGCCTTCATTTCAAGAAGTTGGAAATTTTCCTGAAAATTGACTAGTGTCTTCAACTTCAAACGATCGCAAATATCTCGGAAACTAACAGACTTAGGACTCTGGGAATGGTTCCATTGTGTCGAGGAACATTTTTTACACTAAAAACAGTTCTAATATTAGTTGTATTTTATTTAAACAAGAGATAACCTTCATTTCAAGAAGTTGGAAATTTTCCTGAAAATTGACTAGTGCCTTCAACTTCAAACGATCGCAAATATCTCGGAAACTAATAGACTTAGGACTCTGGGAATGGTTCCATTGTGTCGAGGAACATTTTTTACACTAAAAACAGTCTAATATTAGTTGTATTTTATTTAAACAAGAGATAACAGCCTTCATTTCAAGAAGTTGGAAATTTTCCTGAAAATTGACTAGTGTCCTTCAACTTCAAACGATCGCAAATATCTCGGAAACTAACAGACTTAGGACTCTGGGAATGTTTCCATTGTGTCGAGGAACATTTTTTACACTAAAAACAGCTCTAATATTAGTTGTATTTTATTTAAACAAAGAGAATACAGCCTTCATTTCAAGAAGTTGGAAATTTTCCTGAAAATTGACTAGTGTCCTTCAACTTCAAACGATCGCAAATATCTCGGAAACTAATAGACTTAGGACTCTGGGAATGGTTCCATTGTGTCGAGGAACATTTTTTACACTAAAAACAGTTCTAATATTAGTGTATTTTATTTAAACAAAGAGATAACAGCCTTCATTTCAAGAAGTTGGAAATTTTCCTGAAAATTGACTAGTGTCCTTCAACTTCAAACGATCGCAAATATCTCGGAAACTAATAGACTTAGGACTCTGGGAATGGTTCCATTGTGTCGAGGAACATTTTTTACACTAAAAACAGCTCTAATATTAGTTGTATTTTATTTAAACAAAGAGATACAGCCTTCATTTCAAGAAGTTGGAAATTTTCCTGAAAATGACTAGTGTCCTTCAACTTCAAACGATCGCAAATATCTCGGAAACTAATAGACTTAGGACTCTGGGAATGGTTCCATTGTGTCGAGGAACATTTTTTACACTAAAAACATTTCTAATATTAGTTGTATTTTATTTAAACAAAGAGATAACAGCCTTCATTTCAAGAAGTTGGAAATTTCCTGAAAATTGACTAGTGTCCTTCAACTTCAAACGATCGCAAATATTCCATTGTGTCGAGGAACATTTTTTACACTAAAAACAGTTCTAATATTAGTTGTATTTTATTTAAACAAAGAGATAACAGCCTTCATTTCAAGAAGTTGGAAATTTTCCTGAAAATTGACTAGTGTCCTTCAACTTCAAACGATCGCAAATATCTCGGAAACTAATAGACTTAGGACTCTGGGAATGGTTCCATTGTGTCGAGGAACATTTTTTACACTAAAAACAGTTCTAATATTAGTTGTATTTTATTTAAACAAAGAGATAACAGCCTTCATTTCAAGAAGTTGGAAATTTTCCTGAAAATTGACTAGTGTCCTTCAACTTCAAACGATCGCAAATATCTCGGAAACTAACAGACTTAGGACTCTGGGAATGTTCCATTGTGTCGAGGAACATTTTTTACACTAAAAACAGTCTAATATTAGTTATTTTATTTAAACAAAGAGATACAGCTTTCATTTCAAGAAGTTGGAATTTTCCTGAAAATTGACTAGTGTCCTTCAACTTCAAACGATCGCAAATATCTCGGAAACTAACAGACTTAGGACTCTGGGAATGGTTCCATTGTGTCGAGGAACATTTTTACACTAAAAACAGTTCTAATTTAGTTGTATTTTATTTAAACAAAGAGATAACAGCCTTCATTTCAAGAAGTTGGAAATTTTCCTGAAAATTGACTAGTGTCCTTCAACTTCAAACGATCGCAAATATCTCGGAAACTAACAGACTTAGGACTCTGGGAATGGTTCCATTGTGTCGAGGAACATTTTTTACACTAAAAACAGTTCTAATATTAGTTGTATTTTATTTAAACAAGAGATAACAGCCTTCATTTCAAGAAGTTGGGAAATTTTCCTGAAAATTGACTAGTGTCCTTCAACTTCAAACGATCGCAAATATCTCGGAAACTAACAGACTTAGGACTCTGGGAATGGTTCCATTGTGTCGAGGAACATTTTTACACTAAAACAGCTCTAATATTAGTTGTATTTTATTTAAACAAGAGATACAGCCTTCATTTCAAGAAGTTGGAAATTTTCCTGAAAATTGACTAGTGTCCTTCAACTTCAAACGATCGCAAATATCTCGGAAACTAATAGACTTAGGACTCTGGGAATGGTTCCATTGTGTCGAGGAACATTTTTTACACTAAAAACAGTTCTAATATTAGTTGTATTTTATTTAAACAAAGAGATAACAGCCTTCATTTCAAGAAGTTGGAAATTTTCCTGAAAATTGACTAGTGCCTTCAACTTCAAACGATCGCAAATATCTCGGAAACTAACAGACTTAGGACTCTGGGAAGTTCCATTGTGTCGAGGAACATTTTTACACTAAAAACAGCTAAGTTGTATTAGTCAGTATTTATTTAAAAAAGGGAATACAGCTTCAACTAACAGACTTAGGGACTCTGGGAATGATTCCATTGTGTCGAGGAACATTTTTACACTAAAAACAGTTCTAATATTATTATATTTATTTAAACAAGAGAGATAACAGCCTTCATTTCAAGAAGTTGGAAATTTTCCTGAAAATTGACTAGTGTCCTTCAACTTCAAACGATCGCAAATATCTCGGAAACTAACAGACTTAGACTCTGGGAATGGTTCCATTGTGTCGAGGAACATTTTTTACACTAAAAACAGCTCTAATATTAGTTGTATTTTATTTAAACAAGAGAAAACAGCCTTCATTTCAAGAAGTTGGAAATTTTCCTGAAAATTGACTAGTGTCCTTCAACTTCAAACGATCGCAAATATCTCGGAAACTAACAGACTTAGGACTCTGGGAATGGTTCCATTGTGTCGAGGAACATTTTTTACACTAAAAAACAGTTCTAATATTAGTTGTATTTATTTAAACAAAGAGATAACAGCCTTCATTCAAGAAGTGGGAAATTTTCCTGAAAATTGACTAGTGTCCTTCAACTTCAAACGATCGCAATATCTCGGAAACTAATAGACTTAGGACTCTGGGAATGTTCCATTGTGTCGAGGAACATTTTTTACACTAAAAAACAGCTCTAATATTAGTTGTATTTTATTTAAACAAAGAGATAACAGCCTTCATTTCAAGAAGTTGGAAATTTTCCTGAAAATTGACTAGTGCGCTTCAACTTCAAACGATCGCAAATATCTCGGAAACTAATAGACTTAGGACTCTGGGAATGGTTCCATGTGTCGAGGAACATTTTTACACTAAAAACAGTTCTAATATTAGTTGTATTTTATTTAACCAAGAGATAACAGCCTTCATTTCAAGAAGTGGAAATTTTCCTGAAAATTGACTAGTGCCTTCAACTTCAAACGATCGCAAATATCTCGGAAACTAAAAGACTTAGGACTCTGGGAATGTTTCCATTGTGTCGAGGAACATTTTTTACACTAAAAACAGCTCATATTAGTTGTATTTTATTAAACAAAGAGATACAGCCTTCATTCAAGAAGTTGGAATTTTCCTGAAAATTGACTAGTGTCCTTCAACTTCAAACGATCGCAATATCTCGGAAACTAATAGACTTAGGACTCTGGGAGTTTCATTGTGTCGAGGAAACATTTTTACACTAAAAACAGCTCTAATATTAGTTGTATTTTATTTAAACAAAGAGATAACAGCCTTCATTTCAAGAAGTTGGAAATTTTCCTGAAAATTGACTAGTGTCCTTCAACTTCAAACGATCGCAAATATCTCGGAACTAACAGACTTAGGACTCTGGGAATGGTTCCATTGTGTCGAGGAAAATTTTTACACTAAAAACAGCTTAATATTAGTGTATTTTATTTAAACAAAGAGAAACAGCCTTCATTTAAGAAGTTGGAAATTTTCCTGAAAATTGACTAGTGTCCTTCAAATTCAAACGATCGCAAATATCTCGGAAAACTAATAGACTTAGGACTCTGGGAAGTTTCATTGTGTCGAGGAACATTTTTTACACTAAAAACATTTCAATATTAGTTGTATTTTATTAAACAAAGAGATAACAGCCTTCATTTCAAGAAGTTGGAAATTTCCTGAAAATTGACTAGTGTCCTTCAACTTCAAACGATCGCAAATATCTCGGAAACTAATAGACTTAGGACTCTGGGAATGGTTCCATTGTGTCGAGGAACATTTTTACACTAAAAACAGCTCTAATATTAGTTGTATTTTATTTAAACAAAGAGATAAACGGCTTCATTTCAAGAAGTTGGAAATTTTCCTGAAATTGACTACGTCCTTCAACTTCAAACGATCGCAATATCTCGGAAACTACAGACTCGGACTCTGGGAATGTTTCCATTGTGTCGAGGAATCATTTTTTACACTAAAAACAGCTCTAATATTAGTTGTATTTTATTTAACAAGAGACTACAGCCTTCATTTCAAGAAGTTGGAAATTTTTCCTGAAAATTGACTAGTGTCCTTCAACTTCAAACGATCGCAAATATCTCGGAAACTAACAGACTTAGGACTCTGGGAATGGTTCCATTGTGTCGAGGAACATTTTTTACACTAAAAACAGTTCTAATATTAGTTGTATTTTATTTAAACAAAGAGAATACAGCCTTCATTTCAAGAAGTTGAAATTTTCCTGAAAATTGACTACAGTGCCTTCAACTTCAACGATCGCAAATATCTCGGAAACTCACAGACTTAGAACTCTGGGAATGGTTCCATTGTGTCGAGGAACATTTTTTACACTAAAACAGATCTAATATTAGTTGTATTTTATTTACACAAAGAGAATACAGCCTTCATTTCAAGAAGTTGGAAATTTTCCTGAAAATTGACTAGGTCCTTCAACTTCAAACGATCGCCAAATATCTCGGAAACTAATAGACTTAGGACTCTGGGAATGGTTTCCATTGTGTCGAGGAACATTTTTTTACACTAAAAACAGCTTCTAATATTAGTTGTATTTTATTTAAACAAAGAGATACAGCCTTCATTTCAAGAAGTTGGAATTTTCCTGAAAATTGTACTAGTGTCCTTCAACTTCAAACGATCGCAAATATCTCGGAAACTAACTAGACTAGGACTCTGGGAATGGTTCCATTGTGTCGAGGACCATTTTTTACACTAAAACAGCTCTAATAGTGTGTATTTTATTTAAACAAGAGACTAACCGCTTCATTTCAAGAAGTTGGAAATTTTGCCTGAAAATTGACTACGTGTCCTTCAACTTCAAACGATCGCAAATATCTCGGAAACTAATAGACTTAGGACTCTGGGAATGTTTCCATTGTGTCGAGGAACATTTTTACACTAAAAACAGCTCAATATTAGTTGTATTTTATTTAAACAAAGAGATACAGCCTTCATTTAAAGACTTGGAATTGAATGTTCAATTGATCGTAGAGGAAACTTTTTTTTTTGTCGGATTTTTTTTTTACACTAAAAACAGATTCTAATTAGTTATTTTATTTAAACAAAGAGATACAGCCTTCATTTCAAGAAGTTGGAAATTTTCCTGAAAATTGACTAGTGTCCTTCAACTTCAAACGATCGCAAATATCTCGGAACTAACAGACTTAGGACTCTGGGAATGGTTCCATTGTGTCGAGGAACATTTTTTACACTAAAAACAGTTCTAATATTAGTTGTATTTTATTTAAACAAAGAGATAACAGCTTCATTTCAAGAAGTTGGAAATTTTCCTGAAAATTGACTAGGTCCTTCAACTTCAAACGATCGCAAATATCTCGGAAACTAATCAGACTTAGGACTCTGGGAATGGTTCCATTGTGTCGAGGAACACTTTTTACACTAAAAACCAGATTCTAATATTAGTTGTATTTTATTTAAACAAGAGAATAACAGCCTCATTTCAAGAAGTTGGAAATTTTCCTGCAAATTGACTCGTGCCCTTCAACTTCAAACGATCGCAAATATCTCGGAAACTAAAGACTTAGGACTCTGGGAATGTTTCCATTGTGTCGAGGAACATTTTTTACACTAAAAACCGCTCTAATATAGTGTATTTTATTTAAACAAAGAGAATACAGCCTTCATTTCAAGAAGTTGGAAATTTTCCTGAAACTGACTAGTGTCCCTTCAACTTCAAACGATCGCAACTATCTCGGAAACTAACTAGGACTTAGGACTCTGGAATGGTTCCATTGTGTCGAGGAACATTTTTTACACTTAAAAACAGCTCTATATTAGTTGTATTTTATTTAAACACAGAGATACAGCCTTTCATTTCAAGAAGTTGGAAATTTTCCTGAAAATTGACTAGTGTCCTTCAACTTCAAACGATCGCAAATATCTCGGAAACTAATAGACTTAGGACTCTGGGAATGGTTCCATTGTGTCGAGGAACTTTTTTACACTAAAAACAGCTCTAATATTAGTTGTATTTTATTTAAACAAGAGAATACAGCCTTCATTTCAAGAAGTTGGAAATTTTCCTGAAAATTGACTAGTGCCTTCAACTTCAAACGATCGCAAATATCTCGGAAACTAATAGACTTAGGACTCTGGGAATGTTCCATTGTGTCGAGGAACATTTTTTACACTAAAAACAGCTCTAATATTAGTTGTATTTTATTTAAACAAAGAGATACAGCCTTCATTTCAAGAAGTTGGAAATTTTCCTGAAAATTGACTAGTGTCCTTCAACTTCAAACGATCGCAAATATCTCGGAACTAATAGACTTAGGACTCTGGGAATGGTTCCATTGTGTCGAGGAACATTTTTTACACTAAAACAGCTCTAATATTAGTTGTATTTTAGTTAAACAAAGACATAACAGCCTTCATTTCAAGAAGTGGATTTTCCTGAAAATTGACTAGTGTCTTTCAACTTCAAACGATCGCAAATATCTCTGAAACTAATAGACTTAGGACCTGGGAATGTTTCCATTGTGTCGAGGAACATTTTGTACACTAAAAACGGATCTAATATTAGTTGTATTTTATTTAAACAAAGAGAAAACAGCCTTCATTTCAAGAAGTGGAAATTTCCTGAAAATTGACTAGTGCCTTCAACTTCAAACGATCGCAAATATCTCGGAAACAAAAGACTTAGGACTCTGGGAATGGTTCCATTGTGTCGAGGAACATTTTTTACACTAAAACAGTTCTAATATTAGTTGTATTTTATTTAAACAAGAGATAACAGCCTTCATTTCAAGAAGTTGGAAATTTTCCTGAAAATTGACTAGTGTCCTTAACTTCAAACGATCGCAAATATCTCGGAAACTAACAGACTTAGGACTCTGGGAATGTTTCCATTGTGTCGAGGAACATTTTTTACACTAAAACAGCTCTAATATTAGTTGTATTTTATTTAAACAAAGAGATACAGCCTTCATTTCAAGAAGTTGGAAATTTTCCTGAAAATGACTAGAGTCCTTCAACTTCAAACGATCGCAATATCTCGGAAACTAATAGACTTAGGACTCTGGAATGTTTCCATTGTGTCGAGGAAAATTTTTTACACTAAAAAACAGCTCTAATTTAGTTGTATTTTATTTAAACAAAGAGAATACAGCCTTCATTTCAAGAAGTTGGAAATTTTCCTGAAAATTGACTAGAGTCCTTCAACTTCAAACGATCGCAAATATCTCGGAAACTAATAGACTTAAGACTCTGGGAATGGTTCCATTGTGTCGAGGAACATTTTTTACACTAAAAACAGTTCTAATATTAGTTGTATTTTATTTAAACAAAGAGATAACAGCCTTCATTTCAAGAAGTGGGAAATTTTCCTGAAAATTGACTAGTGTCCTTCAACTTCAAACGATCGCAAATATCTCGGAAACTAATAGACTTAGGACTCTGGGAATGGTTCCATTGTGTCGAGGAACATTTTTTACACTAAAAACAGCTCTAATATTAGTTGTATTTTATTTAAACAAAGAGAAACAGCCTTCATTTCAAGAAGTTGGAAATTTCCTGAAATTGACTAGTGCCTTCAACTTCAAACGATCGCAAATATCTCTGAAACTAATAGACTTAGGACTCTGGGAATGGTTCCATTGTGTCGAGGAACATTTTTTACACTAAAAACAGCTTCTATAATATGTTTATTTATTTAAACAAGAGAAAACAGCCTTCATTTCAAGAAGTTGGAAATTTTCCTGAAAATTGGCTGTGACTTTCAACTTCAAGCGATCGCAAATATCTCGGAAACTAACAGACGTAGGACTCTGGGAATAGTTCCATTGTGTCGAGGAACATTTTTTACACTAAAAACATCCATATTAGTATTATTTAATAAGCAAGAGTTGGAAATTTCAATTGAAAATGACTCCAGTCTCCTCAACTTCAACGATCGCAAATATCTCGGAAACTAACAGACTTAGACTCTGGGAATGTTCCATTGTGTCGAGGACATTGTTACACTAAAAACAGATTCTAATATTAGTTGTATTTTATTTAAACAAGAGATAACAGCCTTCATTCAAGAAGTTGGAACTTTTCCTGAAAATTGACTAGTGCCCTTCAACTTCAAACGCATCGCAAATATCTCGGAAACTAACGACTTAGGAACTCTGGGAATGTTCCATTGTGTCGAGGAATCATTTTTACACTAAAACAGCTCTAATATAGTTGTATTTTTATTTAAACACAAGAGAATACAGCCTTCATTTCAAGAAGGTTGGAAACTTTTCCTGAAAATGACTAGTGCCTTCCACTTCAAACGATCGCAATATCTCGGAACTAACAGACTTAGACTCTGGGAATGTTTCCATTGTGTCGAGGAACATTTTGTTACACTAAAAACAGTCTAATATTAGTTGTATTTATTTAAACACAGAGAATACAGCCTTCATTTCAAGAAGTGGAAATTTTCCTGAACAATTGACTATTGTCCTTCAACTTCAACGATCGCAAAATCTCGGAAACTAAATGGACTTATGACTCTGGGAATGGTTCCATTGTGTCGAGGACACTTTTTACACTAAAAACAGCTCAAATCTAGTTGTATTTTATTTAAAACAGAGCATACAGCTTCATTTCAAACGAAGTTTGGAAATTTGCCTGAAATTGACTAGTGTCCCTTCAACTTCAAACGATCGCAAATATCTCGGAAACTAATAGACTTAGGACTCTGGGAATGGTTCCATTGTGTAGAGAACACTTTTTTACACTAAAACAGCTCTATATTAGTTGTATTTTATAAACCAAGAGAATACAGCCTTCATTTCAAGAAGTTGGAAATTTTCCTGAAATTGACTAGTGTCCTTCACTTCAAACGATCGCAAATATCTCGGAAACCTAAAGACTTAGGACTCTGGGAATGTTCACTTGTGTCGAGGAACATTTTTTCCACTCAAAACAGCTCCTAATATTAGTTGTCTTTTAGTTAAACACAGAGAATACAGCCTTAATTTCAAGAAGTGGGAAATTTCCTGAAAATTGACTAATGTCCTTCAACTTCAAACGATCGCAAATATCTCGGAAACTAAGACTTAGGACTCTGGGAATGGTTTCCATTGTGTCGAGGAACATTTTTTCCACTAAAAACAGCATCTAATATTAGTTGTATTTTATTTACACACAGAGTAACAGCCTTCATTTCAAGAAGTTGGAAATTTTCCTGAAAATTGACTACTGCCCTCTCAACTTCAAACGATCGCAAATATCTCGGAAACTAAAGGACTTAGGACTCTGGGAATGGTTTCCATTGTGTCGAGGGACATTTTTTACACTTAAAACAGCTCTAATATTAGTTGTATTTTATTTAAACAAAGAGAATACAGCCTTCATTTCAAGAAGTTGGAAATTTTCCTGAAAATTGACTAGTGTCCCTTCAACTTCAAACGATCGCAAATATCTCGGAAACTAACAGACTTAGGAACTCTGGGAATGGTTACATTGTGTCGAGGAACATTTTTTACACTAAAAACAGCTCTAATATTAGTTGTATTTTATTTAAACAAGAGAATACAGCCTTATTTCAAGAAGTTGGAAATTTTCCTTGAAAATTGACTAGTGTCCTTCAACTTCAACGATCGCAAATATCTCGGAAACTAATAGACTTAGGACTCTGGGAATGTTCCATTGTGTCGAGGACATTTTTTACACTAAAACAGCTCTACTATAGTGTATTTTATTTAAACAAAGAGAATACAGCCTTCATTTCAAGAAGTTGGAAATTTTGCTGAAAATTGACTAGTGCCCTTCAACTTCAACGATCGCAAATATCTCGGAAACTAACTAGACTTAGGACTCTGGGAATGTTCCATTGTGTCGAGGAACATTTTTTTACACTAAAACAGTTCTAATATTAGTTGTATTTTATTTAAACAAGAGATAACAGCTTTCATTTCAAGAAGTTGGAAATTTTCCTGAAAATTGACTAGTGTCCTTCAACTTCAAACGATCGCAAATATCTCGGAAACTAATAGGACTTAGACTCTGGGAATGGTTCCATTGTGTCGAGGAACATTTTTTACACTAAAAACAGCTAATATTAGTTGTATTTATTTAAACAAAGAGGAATACAGCCTCATTTCAAGAAGTTGGAAATTTTCCTGAAAATTGATAGTGTCCTTCAACTTCAAACGATCGCAAATATCTCGGAAACTAAAGGACTTAGGACTCTGGGAATGGTTCCATTGTGTCGAGGAACATTTTTACACTAAAAACAGCTCTAATATTAGTTGTATTTTATTTTAAACAAAGAGAATACAGCCTTCATTTCAAGAAGTTGGAAATTTTCCTGAAAATTGACTACTGTCCTTCAACTTCAAACGATCGCAAATATCTCGGAAACTAAGAGACTTAGGACTCTGGGAATGGTTCATTGTGTCCGAGGAACATTTTTTACACTAAAACAGCTTAATATTAGTTGTATTTTATTTAAACACCAACGGGAATACGATCGCATTCAAACTAACAGACTTAGACTCTGGGAATGGTTCCATTGTGTCGAGGAAACTTTTTTACACTAAAAACAGCTCTAATATTAGTTGTATTTAGTTAAAAAAGAGATAACAGCCTTCATTCAAGAAGTTGGAAATTTTCCTGAAAATTGACTAGTGTCCTTCAACTTCAAACGATCGCAAATATCTCGGAAACTAATAGACTTAGGACTCTGGAATGGTTCCATTGTGTCGAGGAACATTTTTTACACTAAAAACAGCTCTAATATTAGTTGTATTTTATTTAAACAAAGAGATAACAGCCTTCATTTCAAGAAGTTGGAAATTTTCCTGAAAATTGACTAGTGTCCTTCAACTTCAAACGATCGCAAATATCTCGGAAACTAATAGACTTAGGACTCTGGGAATGTTTCCATTGTGTCGAGGAACATTTTTTACACTAAAAACAGTTCTAATATTAGTTGTATTTTATTTAAACAAAGAGAATACAGCCTTCATTTCAAGAAGTTGGAAATTTTCCTGAAAATTGACTACAGTCCTTCAACTTCAAACGATCGCAAATATCTCGGAAACTAACTAGACTTAGGACTCTGGGAATGTTCCATTGTGTCGAGGAACATTTTTTCAGACTAAAAAACAGCTCTAATAATTAGTTGTATTTTATTAACAAAGAGAATACAGCCTTATTTCAAGAAGTTGAACTTTCCTGAAAATTGACTATGTCCCTTCAACTTCAAACGATCGCAAATATCTCGGAAACTAATAGACTTAGGACTCTGGGAATGTTCCATTGTGTCGAGGAATCATTTTACACTAAAAACCAGTCAATATAGTTGTATTTATTTAACAAAGAGAATACAGCCTTCATTTCAAGAAGTTGGAAATTTTCCTGGAAATTGACTAGTGTCCTCAACTTTCAAACGATCGCAACTATCTCGGAAAATAACAGGACTTAGGACTCTGGGAATGTTTCCATTGTGTCGAGGAATCACTTTTTTTACACTAAAAACAGATTCTAATATTAGTTGTATTTTATTTAAACAAAGAGAATAGCCTTCATTTCAAGAAGTTGGAAATTTCCTGAAAATTGACTACTAGTCCTTCAACTTCAAACGATCGCAAATATCTCGGAAACTAACATGACTTAGGACTCTGGGAATGATTCCATTGTGTCGAGGATCATTTTTAACTAAAAACAGTTCTAATATTAGTTGTATTTTTATTTAAACAAAGAGATAACAGCGTTCATTTCAAGAAGTTGGAAATTTTTCCTGAAAATTGACTACAGTCTCAACTTCAAACGATCGCAAATATCTCGGAAACTAACGACTTAGAACTCTGGGAATGTTTCATTGTGTCGAGGATCTCTTTTACACTAAAAACAGATCTAATATTTAGTTGTATTTATTTAAACAAGAGATAACAGCCTTCATTTCAAGAAGTTGGAAATTTTCCTGAAATTGACTACTAGTCCTCTCAACTTCAAACGATCGCAAATATCTCGGAAACTAACAGACTTAGAACTCTGGGAATGTTTCCATTGTGTCGAGGAATCATTTTTACAACTAAAAACAGCTCTAATATTAGTTGTATTTTATTTAAACAAAGAGAATACAGCCTTCATTTCAAGAAGTTGGAAATTTTCCTGAAAATTGACTACGTGTCCTTCAACTTCAACGATCGCAAATATCTCGGAAACTACAGACTTAGGACTCTGGAATGATTTCCATTGTGTCGAGGAACACTTTTTACACTAAAAACAGCTCTAATATTAGTTATATTTTATTTAAACAAGAGACATTACAGCCTTCATTTCAAGAAGTGGAAATTTTCCTGAAAATTGACTACATGTCCTTCAACTTCAAACGATCGCAAATATCTCGGAAACTAACAGACTTAGGACTTCTGGGAATGATTCCATTGTGTCGAGGATCATTTTTTTACACTAAAAACAGATCTAATATAGTGGTATTTTATTTAAACAAAGAGAATACAGCCTTCATTCAAGAAGTTGGAAATTTTCCTGAAAATTGACTATGTCCTTCAACTTCAAACGATCGCAAATATCTCGGAAACTAACAGGACTTAGGAACTCTGGGAATGGTTACATTGTGTCGAGGATCATTTTTTACACTAAAAACAGCTCTAATATTAGTTGTATTTATTTAAACACAGAGAATACAGCCTTCCTTTCAAGAAGTTGGAATTTTCCTGAAAATTGACTAGGTCCTTCAACTTCAACGATCGCAAATATCTCGGAAAACAAGACTTAGGATCTGGGAATGGTTCCATTGGTCGAGGAACATTTTTACACTAAAAACAGCTCTAATATTAGTTGTATTTTATTTAAACAAAGAGAATACAGCCTTCATTTCAAGAAGTTGGGAAATTTCCTGAAAATTGACTACTTGTCCCTTCAACTTCAAACGATCGCAAATATCTCGGAACTAAAGGACTTAGGACTCTGGGAATGATTCCATTGTGTCGAGGAACATTTTTTACACTAAAAACAGCTCTAATATTAGTTATATTTTATTTAACAAGAGAAGACAGCCTTCATTCAAGAAGTTGGAAATTTTCCTGAAATTGACTACAGTGCCCTTCAACTTCAAACGATCGCAAATATCTCGGAAACTAAAGACTTAGGACTCTGGCGATGGATTCCATTGTGTCGAGGAACATTTTTTACACTAAAAACAGCTCTAATATTAGCTTGTATTTTATTTTAAACACAGGAGAATACAGCCTTCATTTCAAGAAGTTGGAAATTTTCCTGAAATTGACTAGTATTCCTTCAACTTCAAACGATCGCAAATATCTCGGAAACTAAAGACTTAGACTCTGGGAATGGTTTCCATTGTGTCGAGGATACATTTTTTTACACTAAAACAGATCTCATATTAGTTGTATTTTATTTAAACAAGAGGAATACAGCCTTCATTTCAAGAAGTTGGAAATTTTCCTGAAAATTGACTACAGTCCTTCAACTTCAAACGATCGCAAATATCTCGGAAACTAAACAGCTTAGGACCTGGGAATGTTTCCATTGTATCGCGGAACATTTTTTTACACTAAAAACAGTGCTAATATTAGTTGTATTTATTTAAACAAAGAGATAATAGCCTTCATTTCAAGAAGTTGGAAACTTTCCTGAAATTGACTAGTGCCTTCAACTTCAACGATCGCAAATATCTCCGGAAACAAATAGACTTAGGACTCCGGGAGTGGTTCCATTGTGTCGAGGAACATTTTATACACTAAAAAACAGTTCTAATATTAGTTGTATTTTATTTAAACAAAGGATAAACAGCCTTCATATCAAGAAGTGGGAACTTTGTGAAAATTGATTAAGGCCTTCAACTTCAAACGATCGCAAATATTTCGGAAACTAACAGACTTAGGACTCTGGGAATGATTCCATTGTGTCGAGAGCATTTTTTACACACTAAAAACAGTTCTAATAATAATTGTATTTTATTTAAACAAAGAGAGAACAGCCTTCATTTCAAGAAGTGGGAAATTTTCCTGAAATTGACTTGTGTCCTTCAACTTCAAACGATCGCAATATCTCGGAAACTAACAGATTAGGACTCTGGGAATGGTTCCATTGTATCGAGGAACATTGTTTACACTTAAAACAGTTCATATATTAGTTGTATTTAGTTAAACAAAGAGATAACAGCCTTCATTTCAAGAAGTGGGAAATTTTTCTGAAAATTGATTGTGTCCTTCAACTTCAAACGATCGCAAATATCTCGGAAACTAACAGACGTAGGACTCTGGGAATGATTCCATTGTGTCGAGGAACATTTTTACACTAAAACAGTTCTAATAATAATTGTATTTATTTAAAAAAAGAGAGAAACAGCCTTCATTTCAAGAAGTGGGAAATTTTTCCTGAAAATTG